>NC_091483.1:56400195-56503552 GCF_947461875.1 Haliaeetus albicilla | reverse complement strand
TACAAATCATATCAGAGTGGAATAATAAGAAATACAATCCAAATCCTAAAACACCTTCCCCCACCCCTCCCTTCTTCCTGGGCTTAACTTCACTCCCAATTTTCTCTTCCTCCTCCTCCCAGCAGTGCAGGGGGACGGGGAATGGGGGTTGTGGTGAGTTCATCACACGTTGTCTCTGCTGCTCCTTCCTCCTCAGGGGCAGGACTCCTCACTCTTCCCGTGGTCCAGCGTGGGGTCCCTCCCACGGGAGACAGTCCTCCATGAACTTCTCCCAACATGAGTCCTTCCCACAGGCTGTAGTTCTTCACAAACTGCTCCAGTGTGGGTCCCCCATGGGGCCACAAGTCCTGCCAGCAAACCTGCTCCAGCGTGGGCTCTTCTCTCCATGGGGCCACAGGTCCTGCCAGGAGCTCGCTCCAGCATGGGCTTCCCATGGGGTCACAGCCTCCTTCAGGCATCCACCTGCTCCAGTGTGGGTTCTTCTCTGGGCTGCAGGTGGATATCTGCTCCACCGTGGACCTCCCTGGACTGCAGGGGGACAGCCTGCCTCACCATGGTCTTCCCCACGGGCTGCAGGGGAATCTCTGCTCCAGCGCCTGGAGCACTTCCTCCCCCTCCTTCTGCACTGATCTGGGTGTCTGCAGGGCTGTTTCTCTCACATATTCTCACTCCTCTCTCTGGATGCAATTGCTGTTGAGCAGCAACTTTTCCCCCTTCTTAAATCTGTTCTCCCAGAGGCACTACCACCATCACTGATGGGCTCGGCCTTGGCCAGCAGCGGGTCCATCCTGGAGCTGGCTGGCATTGGCTCTGTTGGACATAGGGGAAGCTTCTAGCAGCTTCTCACAGAAGCCACCCCTGTAAGCCCCCCTGCTACCAAAACCTTGCCATGGAAAGCCAATACAGCCTCACAGGACTTAATAAAGATGTCTTAATAAGAAGGTACAGAGGATGTCTGTCTACAGGCTCTCCACAAGCTCATGAAATCCACTCTTCCCAGTTCTCTATTACACACACTCCTTAGTCTTAACAGAGCTCAGCCTCTGTGCTAGGGAGCTACAATGCTGAGCTTATGGAAACCAAAGTGCCCGGACAGCAGAGGGTCACCTGAAGAGACTGTTTAGAGAGTTTGCTTTCCTGGAAAAATCTTGTCATTTGTTCTGACACAAGATGATGTCTGGCACCACTGACTGCTCTCAGCACACCTAGCTTAATTTCTGTGACTGACTCACCCTTTTTAGGCCAATTCCCAAATTAAATTGTATGCAGTGATTATTTAAAATAAAGGAGCTTAAATGGAAACTTATTTATTACTAAAAATTCAAAATATTTTTTTAAATCACAACGAAGCAATTTCAGATTCTCACATGTTCTGTCACTATCAGGTCTATATGGCAACCAAAGTTTCCAGAGCAACTTCCCTACCCCAGTGAGCATTGCAAGGATAAACCTAGTGCTAATATGTGTGAGGGACTCAAGGTGATAACAAGTAACATAAAAATAATTTAAAATTATATTTCATTATCATGAGGTAGCTCTTAGCACCCTCATTGAAGCACCATGTAAACACATCAGAACATTTTCATCTCTTCCCAGTGATTTTAGCATCCACAACACAGGATATACAGTGTGTCCTGGTGTATGGACAAGGCTGTGTTCTTGTTCAAAAGGAGTCTCAGATGCCAAAACACTGTAGCCTAAAACTGGGCTTCTGAGTTTTGGCTTAGATTCTGAAATTGGTAGCCTGTTGCTCTAATAGCAACCAGTAGCCCTGGTAGCCTTTCTTCTCTCTTCCTTTCAGTCAACTATCTACTCATCTACCAGCAGTTTCATTCATCTCTTCTAACAACCCCTGTGAGAACAGCTCAAGAATATCATCTTCTGGCTGGCTGATTGTCTTTTTGCCTTTTCTAATTATTTTTATGTTTAGCCAGAAAGTACAACCAAGCTTACATTTCACGTTCTTCCCTGCTTCCTTCATTAAACTCTTCAGGATAAGGTAGCATTGATCCTTGCAGTTGTACAGTGTATAAGCACCTTCTAGGGTTTTTCCTATGCAAACACAGAAATCTGTGCTAGCCAAATCCACTTAAAAAACCCCTTACAATAATTATTTCTGTTTTCCTAATACAGTGGCACCATACTCATACATAAGGAGCCAGTTTTTAACATACAAAACATATAAATGATAAAACTTAGTTCCATTATGTTCTCTCTAGAAACATATACACAGCCTCTCCAGTCTAGACAAGACGTCCTTGCTCCTGTCTTGTCTTTTGTCCCTATCCATTAACTCTCATATTTAATTATCTTCATGCCAACTGAGATGAGAGACTGGCCTTGCTCTTTCTGATTTACCAAAATTCAGACAGTCTTTTTTTCCTGTTGGCTGTAGCAACCCTCACAGTTTTAATCCACCTACAAACAGGGGTACTTGTCACAATCCCTCCAGCCCAGCTCACAAATATTGGGGAATCCATCACCAACAACTTGACTCAAATAACATCTGACACAAGTCCCTGCTGTGTGTGCACAGCTTGGTGTCACCAACTGTCTACCATCTCCATTATCACCTGCACAAGTCTGTTTGGGAGGGACAGCGTGACTACAGCTGGAGACTTCCAAAAGCCTGAAACCACAGAAAAGGGTAGAAATAAAAAGGCATCTCCCCCTTCACACAGTCTTTCTCCTGTTTTCAAATTATTCTTAGTTAAGTCTTGAAATAAGTGGCCTGATTTTTTGAAAAGTGCTAGAACCCACAGATCTGCTCTTTGGGACTGTTTCAGCACGTGGCATATATCTGGGTTTTGTGTCTGGCTTTTAAAGTCCTGGCTGTAATTGTGGAATGTAATTGTAGAACTGTTAATGGTCCAGGGAGTTAAGGCAAAAATAGTTGACACCATGGTAAAAGTCTGCATGAAGCTCCATAGTATGTCAAAGAAGAGACACACAAATCTCTATCAGGATATTTTCCAGGGATTATTTTTCTACTTTCCCTTTCCAAACCACGGAAGCCACAGAGAGTTTCTCTCAAAAGAGACTGTTGGTATCACATGTCGAATTCCTGATGTGATTGCCCAGAGAGATTTTTTTCAGAAAACTCTCCTTTGGAGAAAGAAAGAATAGCCTTAGTATAACTGGACTGACAATCTAAACTAAAAATGCCTCAGTCCTATGCTAATCAAAGGATTAGCAACATCATACTCTGCAAAACAGCCAAATTAATAGCGTTCATTCACACATGTGCCAATTTAATTTTTGTGTATCTTTTTAATTTCCTATTTTTTTGAAAATTGTTTTCCCATTTGCTTGGCACAATGTTTATGAGCCCATTCCAAAGATGTTTATCATAGGGATTTGACTTAAATCTCTGTAGACAGCTCTTAGTGCAGAGCAGAGTTCAGTTACAAAACAGTTGTTTCAACATCTGCCACCACTCAGCAGGGCAGATGACCTATTTTCATAAGGCTTTCGTAAAAGTCTTACAGTGCCATGTAGTCCTTTAGGCTTTGCCATCTGGTTCTATAGATGGTCCTTTCTACACTCCTCCCTTTTTGCATGCTTGTTCATTCAAGGGATGAAGTTCATACTTTCAATGAAGCTACTGGGAGTTTGGCAAGTACAAGAAGTAAAAACCCAAGACTTAGTTAAGAGAAATATCCCCTAAATCAGTTAACACTCATTGAAACTTCACTAATGAAGTACTTGGCGAGTCTAGTTTTCCTTCCAGTAGACATGCATTCATGAAGAATAATTTACTATAAGATGAAGCAGACGTGCTAACACAAGGTTCTGATGCGCTCTACGTCTTAGTTTCCCATGAGGGACCTGTCACTACTACAGGCACGTGGAAGGGCAGAAGGCACAAAACATCTTTCCAATTCTCCTGAGTGATGGGGAAAAGGACCACCTGTAGATTAACAATAATTTCTCCCAGTTCTCCTGGAGTTGTAAGGAACCCTAGGGAGATAAAAAGCTTCTTTCTCCTTCTGTACCAGTCCTTAGACCAGAACCAGCACGTAGGGCTAATCTGCTGAATCTCATACAGATGCAGGGGTAAACATTGTTCTCACACGGACTCAGTAACAGCCAGGGCTTCTACTTATTTGTCTGAGGTGAAGCATGCCTGTAAGGAACAGCTACATCTCAGATGGCTACATAACTCTTCTATTTCTGCTTCCCCCACCTTCATAGATATAGGATTTTAATCAGATTGTTTGTGGTCTACTTACTGTGGACAAGTGAGCAAAACCAGTCTTCCCTTTGGTGGGTTCTTGAAAACATACATGAGACAGGAAAACATGAAAACAGAGAACTCTCATGCCATGTAGTTGAAGAGGCAATTTATCCTGCCAACATCAGAGGCTGATGTTAATTAAACGAAAACCAAAGGACAATTAATTAAGCTGGTGTGTACTGAACACAAATGGAAGAACAGTTCACTATGGTAAGCCTTATTATACTCTTAGACTTTGATATAAAAAAAATTAAATGACAGCTAATTCTGTAGTGATCAGTATCAACACAAGATGCTTTTAACATTCTAAACTTCTAGAAAAAGTGTGTATTCCTGTCCCTGAATCTGAGAAAGCATTTCTCACCCAGCACCACCCCAGCATTCATTAGGATCAAAGTGAAGGAGCAATTCCCATAGCACTTCTGTGGCTCCCAGACAGCCGACCAAGAAGTCCCTGAAGGAACATACCAAGAAGTAGCTTAGTGTAAACTCAGCAAGGCCAGCTGGAAGAAACATGGTACAGAGATAGATATCTTGGGCACATATTTATTAACTGCATCCAGCTAGAAAAGACAGAAGAGGAAGAATAAATGTGGCAGATGCGAAAGCAGCAAAAGCACAACAAGAGGAAAAAAAAAAGTCAACATCCTACTTGTTTTTTAAAAAAACAACATTGTTATTTAAGAAAAAGTCCATTCATAAGCCAGAAGATGTTACCCACAAAGTAATTTGTGGGTTGTCAACGAAAAGTAGAACTCTTACCAAAAGCTCTGAAATTTTACAAAACAAATGTGATTGGGACCCCTTGAACGCCACATGAGGACCTAAAAAACATGAAAGCAGTGACTCATTTCTTCCAGGAGACCACAAAGCTGTTCAGTTCAAATAATCCACTTCTATTATTTATGGCATTCATCAAATATAGATATGTTTGCCCATCCTCTGCTGATCAAAACATGCAAAAATACTCAAGACTACTCACAAAAGTGAACTCCAAGCCTGAAGCCACTGCCCTCACCATGACTAACAGGAGACACACTTTGGGGTGTGCTAGAAGGCTAGCAAAACAGGCTGGGGTCACGTCCCTGTACAAAGGACTTTTCACAGAGTAACCCTTCCTATAGCACGCTCTCCAACAGATCACAGATGTGCCAACATATCCACTGTCATCAGCAGAGCTGCACAGACCTGCCTGAGGGGCACAGGCACCCCGTTGCTCACCCTGCTTTTCAGGCCACAAATGGCCTTTGCCACCTGCTCACGCTGCAAGAAGATTGTGCTGACCCAGCATTTCTCCAGCTCATCTGGGCTTCCTCCCAAAAGAAACTTATGGATGTGGGTAAATGAAAGCCACTGGCCGTTTCAATAGGTCATCTAGCTGGGACGACTGGTAGACCAGGACTAATGAGAGTACAGCAGAGAATGCCTGCTCCATGTAGATTGAAACAGTGACAATATGGTACAGGGCAGCAAAATTTCAGGTCCCTGCCCATTAGAGCTCTGGAGATTAGTACTTGTTCCTTCAGTTTCACCTGGAAGTCCACTGTGGGCCAGGGCACTGGCTGTGGACTCCATTATATATATCCATAATAATCCTTCCCATTAAGATGATGCTGGAATTAAATTAGGAGCACATAAGAAGCAGGAAGAAGGGCTATTTGACTTAAGGCAAAACTTAAGGAAATATTTATATTTTCTACTTTCATACTCAAGAGAAACTGCAGTTATCCACTAAAGCTAACACTGACTGCTAAAATACATTGGATCCAGTGAAGAAAAGTGAGTTAAGAACATATAATGGAAACCTCATTCCCATAAATTCCATAGGCTGTTGTAGTTCCTTGTGCAAGTGGAAAATAACTGATACAGGCACCCTTTCTATGCAGCATCTTCCAACTTCTGTGAAAAGTATGAGGCTCTTACAAGCAAGCTACACTTTAAAGCACATATCTAAAGAGATTGTGGGCTTTAGATTTTTCTTGGGGGCATAGGGAAAAAGAGATGTATGCTAGCTAGAATGAGCTGAAAAGTGTATCATAATATGTATTAAGAAAACTAAAACAGTATGTTGAAGTAATCCTGATGCTTTAAAGGTCCAGCCATATGTCACTGACGGGAGAGGGAAATACTTCAACAAGCTGATCCGGAAGTTTTCAGGAGCAGTGAAGGTTTCATCAGGGAAGGATTAGCTGAGTAGCGAAGAAACCTTGCCCTTCTGCTCTATGGAAGGAAATAATGTTCCTTATGAATTCATTTTAAATGAAGTTAACCTTGATCCATCACTTCTCTGTAGTGTTACTTCTTCCTTCATCTTCTAAAACAACTTTTATCAAGTCTGTTACAAAACAAATTCTATAAATGAACTTGTCACAGCCCGGACTTTCATACCGGTCATTTCTGTAGTCAATAATGTCTATGATAAAGGAATATTTTTATATTAACTTAGTAAAAGGCTGAAAATGGAAGAATAAAATTATCTTATAAGAGAGGAATTTGGAAAAAAATAAACTGAAAAAGGAATTCAGAAGAAATAAAATTCTTAGGATCGAAAAGGATGAAGAATCTTTATCTTGGTAGTAATCCCACTACTCCTTATTGCAGAAATAGCTATGGCAAGTACATATTTAATGTATTGAGAAACTGTTGAGAATTTTCTTCAAGTGTGATGCACTCTTTTAAAGGGACATTTTTAGTATTTGAAGCATGCTTTAGGATAAAATACTATACCATAGTGGAACTGATAAGGTGGGCTGTTGCGGGGGGTGGGGGAGGTGTGAGTTTGGAGGAAGTGGAGTACTGTTTTACTCCAAAACAAAGCCCCTCTGAATACTATCTTTGTAAATACATTCCCATGATGGAAGGTAATTTGAAATTTTACCTTGTAAGATAATGGCAGATCCTTCTAAGTTTGTTCAAAACTAGTCAGTTCACAAGTGAACTTCATTTCATAAACGGCATCAGTATTATGAAGAAACAAAAAACACTTAGGTGGTACACAATAAGCAAATAACTAAAACTGAAACAATTCCAGAAATTCAGGCCAATTGCTTCCAAATTCAGGTTATCAGAATAGTCAAAGCAATATGCACAGACTTCTTAATTTACCAGAAATATAGCAAAACAGACATCAAGAGCATATCTCTGAATTTAATATGATTCTCCTATTTCCTTTTAAGGTCCTTGTCAGGCATAAGTCTGTGCTTACTGAACATGTAATTTCTTGTGAACAAAACATTCAGTTTCTTTCACTTTGCCTAGTCTGTACATGCAAATTATAAATTTCCATAATGAGATCATTATTCAGTAATCCTTGGTAACTAGCAAACCTGGACCACTCATACTAATGAGGGTATTTGAACTTTAGGGTGGGCTAATTAGCTCTGCTTCACTTGCAAAGTAGGGTTTTGAAAGTTCAATGTGTATAAACAGGAATAGCAAATAAACATAAAATTTACTTAACTTGCTAGAGAAATAGTAGCACAGAAAGAAAACTCACAACACTGATGAAGTGGCTAGCATGCATAATCACAGGATTTAGTGTTGGATTCTCCAATAATATCCCAAAAAGTCTACTTATTTGTCTCTCTCAGCAAGCATTTTGGAAATTACCTCCTCACTGTAGGACAAAAAGCTACATGTGGCCACACACAGTGGGAAGTGGCAGCTAAAGGAAGGATTATAGGTTCCCTTAATTAAAACATTGATCCAGTCTGGCATCAAAAGCCAAATTTAGATTTCAGCATCTGTGAAATGTAAGAGTTGTCTTTATTAGATCAGGGAGGTTGCCTACAGCTGACACTACCAGCTATTATAAATTAATGCATTTGTCAGAAAAGAGCATCAATGTCCAAAGGCAGTCATCACCTGCCCTTACCAATTTTTCTGTGGAAAGCTGGTATGCTGCTTTTTGTTGCTTAAGGAGTTTTGTGAATCCCATGTTAAGTTTCTTATAATAATAATTTTCTGGTGTTGCTGCTGGCTATATTACATACATCTTCCCACTGTATTTCAGATGTTTACAAACCTTCATAGAGCGAATAAGATAGAGCTTTCTAGCCCAATTCTGCTTGGCATGGTAAAGTTCATAAAGATATGTACTTACTCGCTCATCAGAAATAGTAACACCTTTCGAGAAAAGGGCCTGGACCCAGGTCCCACTGCTTCTAACTTCAGTTAAGGAGACAGAGGAACAGCTTGCTCAGTGGCTTATGTTTGAGTGGCAACAGATAAAACTTTGTTCTAAATCAAGGCTGAATATTCTTCCTGACAGGAGAGTATAATCAAAAAGTTATAGAAAGTACCTGAGAAAACTAGTGTCAAAAGTTCAGTAAATCAAATTATGTGTTCATGTGAACATACTCAAAATGTATAGTAGAGCTTGTGAAGTTCTAACAGAGCAATTCAGTGTTTTAGACTAACAATGTATAAAAATCAAGATGCTCAGAAACAATTCTTGTAAGACACTAACACCTTCCTAAATTTACATAAATATTCTGATGTTTCTCCTGTACTTTCTTCTTCCAGATTTTCCCAGGACTGAAATAAGATCTTCCCTTTTTTCTGCAATACCATCTTACTCTTTCCCAGGAACTCCACTGACAGTTTTATTTCCAATTTAATTTTTCTCTCTTTGTCCCCACACAAATGTTGTATTGCCTTAACCAGCAAACTCTTCTGTAGCCTTTGTTTACAGCCTAACTGTAGAAGCTCTGTAAGCCTGTACAAAACGCAGGCTGCCTGTTGACTTAACCAAAGCAGTGTTTGTAGACAAATTCAAGAGGTAGGATGCACTGCATTCAGAATTTTTACAGGTTCCAGTTTTACTCTGATTCCTTCAGTGGCTTTACAGAATACACCCAGGAGACGAAGAGAGCTGGGAACACCTCAGCTTGAATAGGAAGTATCTTATTAGTCATAGCCACACAAAGCAGCCACATCAAAGTAAAAATTGATATTAAAGAATATTTGCAAACAGATGAGAAAGTAATGGAAACAATATCTTTGTCCCTATGGTTTCTATTATGCTCCTTTATCGTAATATCAGTGTCTTCTATTAGGGAAATGTGTCTCCTTTATTAAAGAAATATGATATACCTTCGACAGAGAAAAGAAAGGGAAATGAGCTAGTATTCTAAAATCAAATGTCAGATCTTCCCCTATCTAAGCTTGCAGATGATTATGAAAAGCTTAGCTGGAAGCCAATTCTTATGCCAGGATATACACTGAAGTACTCCTACAGACTTATTACTTGAGCTACACTCTTTATTTCTATGGTAGATACCTAAACATCAAAATACATTGGCCAGAAAGAAATATTATTTGCAAACACCAACTAAAAAAAATGCCGAATACATTCTCAAATCACCTGTGCATCTCTATAAGCAAGCAGCTACGAAACTCGATTCCCAACATTTCTTTGCTAGAAGCATCCTATCAAAGGATGCTTTTCTTTCCTTTTTTACCCCTCAGTTTTCTTCACACTTGGGAATATGACAAGAATCTAAACCAAATTAAAATACACCTGACTTTTAATAGCTGTTACTCAAAGCTTTCACTATTATTTTCTTCTTCTTTACTAATAAGAACTTAATCACAGTAAAATGTTCTAGATTAATTCTTTGTGAGCTCTATTTCTGTCATTCTTCTGCCAAAATATGACAGCATTTCATGGTTAAAAAAAGTTAATCCTCAGTATTATTTCTTGACACACCTTAAGTAAAAAAGAAAAATATTGTAGAAGTATACACATACACATGCTATTACTAAAATATTACAGGGTAATATAACGCAGGAGAAAAATGCATGTGAATGAAAATAATTTTCTGGATTACCTTCACATGAATGGGATATAGATGTTCCCCATGAGTTGAGGGTTTAAAATCACTGACCCGACCCATGCCTGTGAGAACTTTCCCTTCACCTGTCGGTGAAGAAGATTGAGGAAATTACAAAAGCCCATTGATCTACTTGATTTTCTGGTCTACACATTTAAAGCTAAGCATTTCAGCCAAAATTTCGAATATAAACTCAATGGAGCAAAAGATACTTTAGAGATAATTCAGTACACTTGAAGCTTTTAACTGTAGGTTGTCTTACATAGTCACATATAATTCTACTTTAACATGATTTAAATACTGAGAAATTTCCTGTTCAAAAAAGAATGTTAAAACATCATGCATGACTATATAAGAAGAAATTAAAAGTCAATATCATCATGTAATATCTTTAACAATGCACTGTAATGAAATTTTCACTTCAGTAACTAAGTATAAGCTTTTTTGTATTTACACACATCATAGGGATAGGATGAGAGACAAGAGGCGCAAGTTGGAACATGAGAAATTCAGACACACAGCTGATCAGGATCCCTGTACAGTAGCACACAGATTTCCCAAACTCCAGTTAAGCAAGCCTGCTGCTGTCACACAAGGCTGGACCTGGGGTTCAGGACCCCACTCTCCATTCACCTGACCGCTGCCACAGCCCTTCTCTGCAACTGTCCCAGCCTGAATTAATCTCCGCAGTGATTAACTGATCCTTCTGTGAATGACCAGGATGATGCTCAGAATTCCCAGCCCTGCTTGCTCATGGACAGCAAGGTTAGCTTCTCCCTGATTTATCTGGCATACATCACTTAGTATACAGTAGGATCCTGTTTCTTCTATCCCATCTGCATAAGGGCGATGCATCAGATTGATAAATATTCAGCTTGCTCTTCTTTTTTCATCCCATTCCCCAACAAGGTCTCAGCTTATAAAACAAATCCTTAGTCTCCTAGTCTGTGACTTTTCAGTATTGAATATAATCCCACTTCTACTAGCCTAGCATTCAAGATGATCATTGTGATATTCTGATACTCTGTGATGTTGACAGTGGCTCCTTACTTTAATATCAGCTGCAGATTTCATTGACACATTTTGATGTTTTGTGCCAGAGAAAATATAAGAGAAAATAACAATTAGTCCCATCTCATCCTTGAGGATTTCCACCTGTAATTTCCCTTGGCATGTTTATTCTATGTTTAGCACACGCTACTGTCACATCCCCTTTTATCCAGTATCTTAACCATTCTACTGTTTGTGCTCGTTTTGGCTGGGATAGAGTTAATTTTCTTCACAGTAACTAGTATGGGGCTATGTTTTGGATTTGTGCTGAAAACAGTGTTGATAACACAGGGATGTTTTTGTTACTGCTGAGCAGTGCTCACACAGAGCCAAGGCCTTTTCTGCTTCTCACCCCACCCCACCAGCGAGCAGTATGGGGGGGGGGGGGGGGGGGCACAAGAAGTTGGGAGGGGACACAGCTGGGACAGCTGACCCCAACTGACCAAAGGGATATTCCAGACCATATGATGTCATGCCCAGCAATAAAACTAGGGAGAAGGATGGCCTGGGGGGCCGCTGCTCAGAGACTGGCTGGATATCAGTCACTTGGTGGTGAGCAATTGTTTTCATGTGCATCATTTGTCTTTCTCAGGATTTATTTCTCTCTCTTTTTGTTATATTCCTTTTCATTACAATTTTTATTATTATTTTATTTCAATTATTAAACTGTTCCAACTGTTCTTATCTCAACCCACAAGTTCTCACTTTTACCCTTCCAATTGTCTTCCCCCCATCCTGCTGGGGGAGGGGGGGGTAATGGGGTGAGCAAGAAGCTGCATGGTGCTTAGTTGCCAGCTGGGGTTAAACCACAACACTGTTCTTGTACTAATTCCTGTCTTCTCCAATTTAAATCTCACAATCAAAGATGTTTTACTGAACATCAGATAGTTGAGATCTACCACATTTCTTTTATCTAAGAAACCAATTATCAGAGAATAAACAAGAAGTGGCATGATCTACAATTGATGAGTGCATATTGCATTTTATTCCATCACCAGCTGTTTCTACTTTTGTCCCTTGTGGTCTTAAAAAAACCAAACCCAAACAAAAAGCCAATTAACATCATTCTTAAGGTTCCTCTGAGCAAAACAAAACAAAAAGCTCCAGGGCAAAAAGAGTTAGCAATTACTTATCTCAGGCCTCAGATACAAATTAAGTTTAATCTGAAACAATGCATCCTTTCAAACATCCTCAATCTAGAAGTCAAATGATAGCAGCAGCAGCAGCCACCTCCTAGTTCATATTAAAAAAAGAAAAAAATCCCATGATAAATGTGTAATAACTTCTTGAGGTACAGTTGACTTTATAATTAAGTTGCAAGACTTGCTAGCTGGAAAAAATTCTACATCCAATATTATATTTAATAGATTCAGGACAAAAAAAAAACCACCACAATTATGATGAGTCACTAAATGGAAAAGATTACTTCCAGTAAAACATTATAAAAGATTTCAATTTCCTCAAAGACTCAAGAAATTAATATCATAAAGTAAAAAAAAATTATATATCAAGTGGAAAAATGTGGTGTGCTATTGACAACTGTAATGTAGAAAAATGTTATGAATGGGATTTGCTTAAAGATTTGCTTAAAAATTCTCATTACTTCTCCATTAAGAAAAATATCTAGAGAATAGATATTATAGGATAATAAGCCCTTCAAGATTAGCAAGTAGTGCCATTTTGAGAATGCAATAAAAAACCGCACATTGTCACATTTTATGGTATAGGGTCACTTGATCTGCAGTAGTTACTGTACTTATGTTTGAAATTCAGTTCTTGGGGAACTCTAAGCCTTCTTTTCCCATCCATTAAGCATAAAGACAACCCTGTAAAATCATGTATTGACCTGAAGTACAAAATGGTCCAGATTAGACATTGCCCATCCAGATTAACTCCTATGCCTGAGCCACAGCCAGAAGAGACATTTGCCAGTGTAAAAGCATTCTTTGTTCAGAGTTTCCCATTAGGCTTGGCGCTGAGCAGAGCCCCCAGTACTGCTCTAACAATGCTCAGGCACATACGTTCCTCTAAGCAGCTTCCGTTTCAGTGAGAACACTGACTGCTTGAAATCAGCCACAAGATTAAATCAATCACCGATCATGGCAGCACCAGTACAAATCAGCATAGCTTCCAGCCCTGCAGAGGTTCGGACAATTAAAACAACTGAAGATCAAGCACAGATCTGTGTTCTGATTTCAGCTCCATAAGAAACTTAAGCCCAAATCTAACTTTGCACACACAAGCCACCCTGTTGAAGTCAGTTTGCACACTGATGTTATGCAATGGCTGGGCATCTCAGCAAATCTCCCTATGTGATGCTGGTCTTGGGTTGTTAATTTGGCTTATGGATGGATACCTGTCTACTAGAGAGAACTGTGGTAGGTCAGCAATTTTCTGCCATCTGTAAGCAATTGGATTGAAATTAGTTACTAATTGGGGTGAGAGACCTCAACATAGGAAATACCAACCACCTGGGCCATAAAGTCATCTGCTGTAGGTTTCTGAAACTCTGGTGCTTCATAGTGTTCATAGCTCTCATAATGCCTACAAATGGCCCATGGTGATGTCTTGGCAATATTTGCATCTGGGAAGGAACCAAGTTTCAATCATTTTTTTGGCTGACAGCGTTGACACAGACTGCTAACCAGGTGGTGATTAAATCTTAGATTTCTGACTTTAAAAACTCCAAGACTGCTTCGAGCTGTGGTTTAAACTAGTGTGTATTCTTTCACTTCTTATGTAAGCAATCCATTTATAATAACAGACCACTGTCTTGCAAGCAAAGCGTTGCAATGGAATTATCTAAAACTGTCAATGTCTGTTTTAACACTTGCAAACACGCTCCCAAACGTCTGGGGGTGTCTCAAATATATGTATTTTGCCACAAGCAGTAAGACTTAAATCTTGGACTCATTGCTAGAACTGGGTGCTGTAACCATAGTGATTTCCTTTCAGTTGCTAGACTTTGACTTGCCATGAAATAGAGAAGGAAAAGGTTTGGGGAAAGATTTAAACAGTTCAACCAACATTGAACTGACACCTACTGCTGAACCTACGTTGATGCTGTAGAAAATAAGTATATTTATGACAAGCAATCTTTGCATATAGAATTTGAAGAAATGCACTTAAAAACTGACTGAAAACGGGATTAAAGAACTGGAATTGTTCCTGTAAATGCAAAAAAAAAAAAAAAAGGAGAAATAAAAGCATTGTTCCCACACAGAACACTTATCTTCCACCTAACAGATTGCCCATCACAGAAAAGCTTTTCCCAAACATCAGGTTGGTGATACAGGAGAGGGTATGTGATAAAAAACAAGTGCTGGGCAGGGCCTAAGCTTTCTTTGCTGCCCCCTGAGATGAGACATAAGTGAAGAGTATTATCCATGTCACAAAACTGCAGCAGCTACCGCAGTCATACAGCAGGCAATGTATAATGCTTTACTAAGCCTACTCAATTTCATTTTGCTACAGCCAAAACCAAGCTATTCTCCCATGCTGCTCCCTATACATTGTCGGTAGGACTACGTATGCTGAATTAACTATATCCATGTTTCTTGCAAAAGCTACAGAGCTCACTCTCATCCACAGCTATTTTACTGCTTAATACACAAACATTTGTTTGCCTGCTCTGTCATACCTGTAATCCAGGAGAGACCCAAGAATTAACATTCATCTGGCTGCCTTAGAATAACAGGGCTGTCATGCTGCCTAAGAATTGAGGTCCATTTAGAGTTCTATCTCCAGTGACACCCAACATCAAATACTACATAAAAAGATACAAGAATCTTCCAGCACACAGAAGTGGAATAATCTCTCCACAGCATTATTTTCGTTCTGACCCACAAGAGGGAAGTTGTTTTACCCTGAACCATGCTAATTTATATTCCTCCCAAGATTTATTTACATCCCATTTCCCTAAGCCTGTTTTAACAAGTGCAAATTAGGTGTCAGATTCACTTCTATCATTAAAAATAGCAAAGTGAAAAGCATACCAGGAAAGAAATCCATTTCACTTATCTTAAATTATGGGAAATTATAGGAGATCTCTCCCTGAGAACACTGGTGAGTGCTGAAGAGAGACGTGCTTCTGGTCTTGTGCTCTAGGGTTCAGAGTAGGTGGGAAAGGAAGCAGGACTATCTGTTTCTGATGATCTGGTAACACAAATTATTAGAGCAAGCTGTTCAAGTCCCAGAGTCACTATCTGATTTTCTATCCTGTTCTGAAGAACATGGACTATTGCATCTGGCAAGTTTGCTGTAGGGTGTGTCAGAAAGCCAATCTGGTGAAAAGAATGAAATACTAGAGTGAGAGTTAGCAAAGGGAGACAGAGCTGTCCCTAGTTGTTTCCTAAACACCATTCTCCACTCCATTCATTAGCTTTAGGATTATTGTCTGTGAAGAGTCAATCTCCAGGGAACAGATGTTAACAGATGTTAAACAGATATTATCCTGAGATACCTAGAGGTGTTGTAATCAGCTGAAAGCAAGCATGAAGATAAATTATTTGATAGTTCGGTAAATTTATTACTATGATCTAACAGACTCAAAAGCCATTCCTGCTATAAATAAATGAAAAACTAAACATCCACTCAGATAACACAGATTCATCTGGAAAGTCCTGTGACTAGCCAGAATGTTTATCTCTAAGCATTCAGCGTCTATTGATGCAAACCCACTAATTCTGCAACTATTTAATCAAGCTTTATGCAATTGGGTAAGACAAGTAACAGGCAATATATGGAAAAGGTTTGTTCCACTAAAGCCATACTTGCCTACACTGGCACCATATAATCAGGAACCTTAAGTGAAGCCATTTGCCATATTGCTTCAAAGCTTTTGCTGCTGCATGGCATGGTGCTGCATCCTACTTTGTGCTGGAACATCACTTACCTGATCACCTGTAAGGGCCTTATCTCTGATTAGAAGTCGGCAGGCAAAGCCATTTTATCATACTAAAGAACAGCAAGACTCACCGACTTTACCACAAAGAAGAAAAACATCACCGTCATCTCCATCGTTGCTCATGTCATGAACAACTGCATGACTTAGTCACCTCTGCTATACACCAAAACTACCAAACAGCTGGTCTCCTGTCCCAGTTCAGTTTCTTACTGTCATCCCCTCCTTGCTACAGACCATCTTTGTAGGTGGCAGGAGAAGAGCTATGTCTGTCCCATAAGTTACTCCTCTGCCGGGAGTGCTGCTTCACTAACATTGGTTTCCATTGGTACCCACAAACATTTATTAGCGTTATCTTCAGAAAAGTCAAGCCTTCTAGACCTCTACGCTTCATACACCTCTGACACCAGCACTTTTGATTGGCTCTGTAATAAGGTAAGCTAGTCCTACAAAAAGCTGTAGTTGGAAAAACATTACATTTTAGCTTTGAACAGTAGTGGCACAGACCTAGGCTTCACATAGTTTGGCCAGCTGCATGTAGAGCTTTTCTGGCTGAATACAAGCGGATTTTAGTGGAAAAAGAGTCTTTCTACTCAGTGGAAGCATTAAGGAAAAGAAACAGAAAAACAGACATATTTGTAGAAGAAAGAATAAATGCATAGGCACAATTTGAAATGCTTGTTTCACTCCTGAAAACAAGCTGAATTTCCATTCCTCTGTGGGATGAAAATTGTCTAATTTGCAAAGCAGTGAAAACTTACCAGTAACAAGCAGCTGTTTGCTTGTTTTTAACTGGAAAAAAAAATTATGAAGACTTTTAGTTGACATGGTTAAGGCATTGCAATGACTCCAGAAGTTAAAGCCCCAGAAGAAAACATTGCCTGGCCAACAACCTATGGATTTAGGATCCTTCAGCCCTCAACAGCCGCTCTAGCCCATATCGTGTCAGTTGCAATAAATTAAGGACACACCAAACCTATGCCTTCTGTGACAGTGATCATCACGTGTGGGTCACTGTGAGATGTTTTAACTTCATCCTTCATACTGTGACAGAGCTGTCCCTAAAAAGCACCAAGAGAAGTGAAACTGTGTGCAGGAGCACTGCTACATGTACTTCTGCTGACATCTCAGGATGGACCAAGACAACAAATATTTCAGAAGGGCGGAAAAAAAACCCAAAAACCAAACACACTCAACAAACCAACACCACACTTGTGTCAGCAAGGCTTCCAGTCTGCTCCTCTCAGAGGTCACCATGCAGGACAAACTTCACAACAGTGCCTCAATATTCGGTGGTAGGCTGTAGCAAGCAAGGAAAAGCTGAAGGGTCAGACTGGCTTTCCTTGCTTTTTCAAACGTTTTGGATGCTGATTTCCACCCTGCTCCCCCCCCCACCTCCCCCGGTTAATAACCAAGAGCAAAGGCAAAATAATACTGAAACAGCCAACTGGCTGCTGAACTCCTGGGGTATTGTAATGCTGTGAAAACACTAATAAACTTACATTGCCAATATAAGATAGCAGGTAGGCCGCTAGATGCCAACCCACAGACCTTGACAAGTGTTGGTGCAGCCCTGGCAACAGATCTGAACTTCTTCTGTCACTCTGACCTTCAGCTGTAGAACAGTTTTACACAGCTAATAAACCTGGTCTCTGCTGTAGCCCCATGCATGGCACCACGCTGCTAACTCATTCTGGTTCATCCTGGCCTCCTCTGACTAGCAAGCATGAAAAATGCAATGGCATTTGCTTTGGTTCAGAACAGTGGTAGGTGTGCTCTATGATCTTTCACAAGTCCTTAAACTTTTCTTGCCTCATTTTGGGGGCTGTAAAACCCACTCCAGAACTGTAGTTTCACAGTGGCTTTGAGCTGCCCTGCCTTCCTCCTTTGCTCTGAGCTGTCCTTTCCTGCCCCAGCATTAGTGCTCAGGTACCCATGGTGGGGACAGGATCAGGAAATTTATCTACATAAAAAAAAACACCACACCAAAATAGTAACGACAAGGGTCATTTCTAACCTGGATCAATTCCCTCTGCTTCCTAACTAGTTATTCAAATGTGTGCTGGCACACAGGAAGGGATGGAAGTACTGGTTGTCTTGGACTTCAGTGAGGTGAAAGCCTTCTGAAACTTCAGTCTCAGAGAGAGGTTTTATTGCCATAAGCATTAAAGAAACCCGATTTTGGGGTTTGCTTTATTTATAATGTCATTTGCAAGAACACACTTTCCCAGATTTTCAGTATATTGGTGACAATCCCAACTTTCTGCACTAAGCTACTCAGTTCTCCAGATAATTACTATTACTGTTTTCCCTAGTTATGTATTTTGCAGGAAAGAGACCCTGCACTTCCATATCCCAGTCAGTACTCAGGAGTATTATTCACATGCCTTCACACTGACTGATGAGTTATTATTTGCTCTTGCTTGTTTTTTTCTCTCCTAAAATGCCTACACATACTATAAAATGTTTTGAAATGTGGATTCCCATGAAACTGGCAATGGCACTGGATTTGTAGGGTTTTAATCAGATTAATCATATTAAATTGGCCAACTCAATTAGTTATCCAATTGGTTATGCTATTAGTAAGATAAAAATAAAACAAGGTCCTTTATTATCAACACTCTAAAAATACCCTTGATTCTGCTCTGAGGATTTAGTGTCAGTGATACATGCATCTAAAGGCAAACTGATTCCCTGCAAAAGCCAGAAAGCAAGTTTTCCACAGAAAATTTGCATGGGTGTTGTAAACTCATCAACTATGATGTTAGATTATCATGTAAGCAGCTTAATATTTAAATTATGCAGCTCATGGGAAATCACATGGGGAAGCTTTTTCTCAAGCTGCCTTTTGTAGAAACAAAGCAAGTATTTACAGCATGCTTGGTATGCAGTGACCACAAGATGACAGAGTTCAGGATCTGGAGGATAGCTGGGAAGGTGAGCAAAAGAGTTAGGACTGTGGGCTTTAGGACAGTAGAATTTGACTTTTTTGGGTAATTGCCAAGTAAAATTCCCCAGCAAGCAGTCGTCAAGCAGAAAGGGTGGAGGCTGAATTTTAAAGAAAACCAGGAACAATCCACCCCATCATGCAGGAAGGCCAGAATTTCAGCAAAAGGCCTGCCTAAGACAGGAGGTTATCAATGAACTAAAACAGAGAAGGGGTGTACAGAAGGAGAAAAAAAAATGCAACAGAACTGGTGAGAAAACCAATAACAAAGAATTATTTGTTGTTGAACAGGCTGGGAAGGTGAGGAGAGGGAGTTGCCCTCTATGTGAGAAAATAGCTGGAATGCATGGAGCTCTGCCTTGGGATGGGTCAGGAGTCAGCCAAGAGTTTATGGATCAAGATTAGCTGCCAGACCAACATGGGTGCTGTTGTAGTGGGTATCTACTGTAGACCTCCTGACCAGGAAAAAGATGTAGATTAGGCCTTCTTCCAACAGTTGGAAGAAGCCTCATGTTCACAGATCCTGGTCCTCATGAGAGACTTTAACCACCCTGATACCTGCCAGGAAGATGATACAGCAGGGCTCAAGTAATCTAGGAGATTTCTTGAACACATTGATGACAACTTCCTGGCACAGGTGACCGAGAAGCTAACAAGAACATGTGCTCTGCTAGACCTCATAGTTACAAGAGGGAAAAACTTGTCTGAGATGTAAAAGTCAGAGACAGCCTTAGCTGCAGTGACTGTGAGATAGCGGAGTTCAGGATCCTGAGGGGAGGGAAAAGGGCAAAAAGCAGGACCACAGCCCTGGATTTCAGGAGAGCAGCTAAGGCTGCCTCTGACCTTCATGTCTCAGACAAGTTTTTCCTCGATCTCAAGAAGTCCCCTCCAACCTAAATGATTCTTGATTCTGTGAAGCATAAAAGTATTGCTTCAAAGCCCAGCTGGACCTGAAAGTAGAAAGAGACGGGGTAACAAGAAAGGCTTTTGTAGGTACATTAATTGCAAAAAGAAGCTGAGGGACAACATGGGTCAAAAGGTACTTGGGAGTTGACTGGTATAATTTCAAGACTGCTGCCTATCACTGTGAAAAATGCGTGTGATCAGGGAGGTCTCTGATGGTAGGAAAGAAGACAAATGTTATACCCATCTCTAAGAAAGGCAAGAAAGAGGGCCCAGGGAGCTATAAGCCTTACCTCAGTCCATAGAAAAATCATGGACCACGTCCTCTGGAATCCATTTCAAAGCATATGAAGAACAAAGTGGTAGGGAGGCAGTCCTGAAGGACAAAGGAGTCCAGGAAGGCTGGACATTCTTCAAGAAAAAAAACCTTATAGGCACAGGAGCAGGCTGTTGCCATGTGCCGAAAGACAAGCCAGCAGGGAAGACGACCAGCCTGGCTGAACAGAGAGCTTTAGCTGGAACTCAGGAAAACAAAAAAACAAACAACAAAAAAAGAGCTTATGACCTTTGGAATAAGGAGCAGACAACTCAGGAGGACTACAAGAATGTCATGAGCTTGTGCAGGGAGAAAATTAGAAGGGCCAAAGCCCAGCTAGCACTTAATCTGCCTACTGCCATAAAAGACAATAAAAAAATGTTTCTATAAATACATTAGCAACAAAAGGAGGGCTAAGGAGAATCTCCATCCTTTATTGGATGTGGGGGGAAACATAGTAACAGAGGATGAGAAAAAGGCTAAGGTACTTCATGCCTTCTTTGCTTCAGTCTCTAATAGTAAGACCAGTTGTTCTCCAGGTACCCAGCCCCTTGAGCTGGGAAACAGGGAAGGGCAGCAGAATGAAGCCCCCATAATCCAAGGGGAAATGGTTAGCAACCTGCTACACCACTTAGACACAAACAAGTCTATGGGGGCAGATGGGGTCCACGCAAGGGTACTGAGGGAGCTGGCAGAAGTACTCATCAAGCCATTTTCCATCATTTTGTCGGCAGTCCTGGCTAACCAGAGAGGTCCTAGTTGACTAGGAAGTTAGCAAATGTGATGCCCATCTACAAGAAGGGCTGAAAGGAGAATCCAGGAAACTACAGGCCTGTCAGTCTGACCTCAGTGGTAGGGAAGGTTATGGAGCAGATCATCTTGAATGCCATCACACAGCACGTACAGGACAACCAGGGGATCAGGCCCAGTCAGCATGGGTTTATGAAAAACAGGTCCTGCTTGACCAACCTGATCTCTTTCTGTGACAAGGTAACCCACTCAGTGGATGAGGGGAAGGCTGTGGCTGTTGTCTACCTAGGCTTTAGTAATGCCTTCCACACCATTTCCCACAGCATTCTCCTGGAGAAACTGGCTGCTTATGGCCTGTACGGGGTATGCTTCGCTGAGTAAAAAACTGGCTGGGTGGCCGGGCCCAGAGGTTTGTGGTGAATGGAGTTAAATCCAGTTGGCAGCCAGTCACAAGTGGTGTTCCCCAGGGCTCAGTATTGGGGCCGGTTCTGTTTAATATCTTTATCAATGATCTGGATGAGGGGAATCAAGTGCACCCTCAGCAAGTTTGCGGATGACACCAAGTTGGGCAGGAGTGTCGATTTGCTCGAGGGTAGGAAGGATCTGGACAGGCTGGATCAATGGGCCAAGGCCAATCATATGAGGTTCAACAAGGCCAAGTGCCAGGTCCTGCACTGGGGTCACAACAACCCCATGCAGCGCTACAGGCTTGGGGAAGAGTGGCTGGAAAGCTGCCCGGCAGAGAAAGACCTGGGGGTGCTGGTCGACAGCCAGCTGAATATGAGCCAGCAGTGTGCCCAGGTGGGCAAGGCGGCCAACGGCATCCTGGCCTGTATCAGAAATAGTGTGGCCAGCAGGAGCAGGGAAGTGATTGTTCCCCTGTACTGGGCACTGGTGAGGCCGCACCTCCAGTACTGTGTTCAGTTTTGGGCCCCTCACTACAGGAAAGACATTGAGGTGCTGGAGCATGTCCAGAGAAGGGCAACCAAGTTGGTGAGGGGCCTGGAGCACAAGTCTTATGAGGAGCGGCTGAGGGAACTGGGGTTGTTTAGTCTGGAGAAAAGGAGGCTGAGGGGAGACCTTATCACTCCCTACAACTACCTGAAAGGAGGTTGTAGCGAGGTGGGTATCAGTCTCTTCTCCCAAGTAGCAAGTGGTAGGATGCAAGGAAATGGCCTCAAGTTGCACCTTGGGGAGGTTTAGATTGGATATTAGGAAAAATTTCTTCACTGAAAGGGTTGTCAAGCATTGGAACAGGCTGCCCAGGGAAGTGGTTGAGTCACCATCCCTGGAGGTATTTAAAAGATGTGTAGACACGTCACTTAGGGACATGGTTTAGTGGTGGACTTGGCAGTGTTAGCTTTACAGTTGGACTCGATGATCTTAAAGGTCTTTTCCAACCTCAGTGATTCTATGGTAATTAAAATAGTCAACACAGAACTACCACAGGCAAATCATACTTGATCAGTCTGACTGCCCTCTACCCTATAGAGGCTGTCTACACAATGAGAGGAGAGCAATGGATGTAATACAACTTGATTTTAGTCAGGCTTTTGGCATCTCCCACAGCATTCACATTTGGAAGCTGAGGAATGATGTGCTGGACAAATGGGCTGTTAGATGGGTTGAAAATCAGCTAGCTGGACTGCCAGGGCTCAAAAGGTAATCATTAATGGCTTGAGGTCAAGGCAGCAGCCAGCAACAAGCAAAATAGTCAACAATGGAGCCAACACTGTTCAACGTCTTCATAAATGGCACATGGTGCATCCTTAGCAAGTACCTGGATGACTCTACGTTAGGGGAAGTGGCTGACACAATCAACAGCAGAGCTTCATTTCAAGTGACCTTAATAAACTAGAGGATTGGGCTAACAGGAAACTCAGAGTTCAGCAAGAACTACAGGTGTCAGCCATGGAGCAGGTTGGAAACTGACTGGTTAAGCAGCAGCTGAATACAAGCCACCAAGTGCACTCTCATCAGATGTAAACTGCATACTAAGCTACACTGGCAGGGGTCTGGTCACCACAGTGGGAAGTTATTACCCACCTGTATTCTGTAACGGTAAGGCTGCACTTAGAACAGTCTCCCCCATTTCTTTCCTCCCCCGGTTCAAGAGGGATACTGAGAAACTGGAAATGGTCCAGTGGAGCGCTATCAACGTGGCCAGGGCCAGAGCACATAACCTATCAGGAGAGGCAGGGGAGCTTGCCTTGCTTAGTCTGGCAAAGAGAAGAGCCGGGGGAAAACCTCATGGCAGCCTACAACTTCCTGAAGGGAAGATGACAGTCAAACCACTCTCAGTAGTGGCAGTACTATGACAGTGTCACTAATACCCTTAGTGTTATCAACTCCAAGTGCAAAATACCTCCATTCTGAGGGACGTTATAAAGTAGAAGTGTCACAATGCGCCTCTATCCCAGGTTTCCAGATACAGCACAAAATGTTACGATCCTTCATTTGAAAGTATCAGGGAGACAACCTGACCTTATGATTTATGGGTTAGAATTCTGTAAAGTAGTCAGGATGCCAACAACGTATGGGAAAAATCTCTCCAGCCACATAACAGTCTTCATTATCATCACCATTTTATGCAATACAATTCAAGCATAAGCACCATGAACAAATGAAACAAAGTAGTCCCAAGCAATCTGGGAGGAAAAAAAAAAACCAAACAACAAAGAAAACCCCAAACAAACACCACGAAACAAACCACAACAAAAACCAAAAAACCCCCACCAAACCCAAAACAATATTTACATACAAAGCAAAAAAGCAAGCAACCAAACAAAACAACAAACCAACCCACCAAAAAAATCCAGTCTAAAGATCTAGCAGCTAGATGATTACTGTTTCTATGCCAGGTAGAGCCACTGACTCACTGCATGTCACTTCGACCTCCATCTGCTTCTCTCAAAACTAAAGAAAATTGATACAGTAGAACAACAACTGAGAACCAGGCAGGAGGAATCAAATAGATTTCAATCACCAGACCCACAGAAATAGAAATAACTCCTACATAATCTGTATAGAAGTAAATTGGTAAAAAATATATTACATACACATGTATGTTAAGGCATTAAAAAAAAAATTAGTAGCTGTGTTACAAAGTTAGCCCACCTCATATTAAGATATATGTAACTTCCCTCCTAGACTGTTCAGCATCTTCTGGAGCCAAGGAGTCTGGCCATGGTTTGCTGTCTTCACTACTGATTTCTAACTCGTAAGCTTTGCTTAACATAAGCCCCTGCACAACACATAATTAAGGGTTGTGGTGCTTCTGCTTTTACTGTGCATGCTCAGCTAGATGATCCTGTGACTCCAATTCATTTTTTTACATTGCTGACCTTCTTGTGCTTGTGTTCTCTTCAACTTTCTGTCCAGCGCTTATAAGATTTCTGGTACTATCATCACTTACACAATAGCGTTCAAGACAAAATTCAGCAAACCTCTCCCATCTGCTCCTAAGCTAGCAATCAGTTCAGCTTCGCCTGCAGCACTGTGCACTGACACCATGAGGAATTCTTCTTTGCACTATGTCATCCTCCTTAGACATTCAGTGCACTTCATGATGGTCTCATAGTTTACCCCTGCTGAGCTAGCTGGAAATTACAAAGAAAAAAAAAAAAGAAATCAAGTGCTTCAGAAACAACTATTGTTAGAAAAAGAGGCTGCTTTTCAATTATCTTGCTTATAGGTAGCAAGGGAAGTGTGGTTTAATTAATTCTCCACTCTTCCACAATGTTTTGCCTTTACAGGAACTTTAAAGTGCTGCATCCTTCCAACATATCTTTTTCTTGGTTTGCTTTACTCCTCACATCACATTCCATGTTGTAGACCCTCAGAGCCAATCTGTGCCTACCTCATTAGGATTCAGTCCTCCGGTCAGTAAGGAGCCATCTCCACATAGTCCACACAAGAACCTGGGAAGTACAGTTTCCTCCCAAATGCCCAGTCCCACTCCTGTGTATTAGTGCTTCCAGTCCAAGCTGGCTGACATGTTTTGGAACATAAGATAAAGCTTGAAATTTCTTTTCCTTGGAGCACTTGCTCCACTTGCTTTGCAGAGAGGAGGAGGACAGCACTACTTGGGCACAATGTCACAGTCCTCAAACGTTATCCCACCATTCTCTTTCATACCTGCACATGAACAGACAAGTTTTTGCACAACTCACAGGAGAAGAATCCTAGAACATTCTCAACTTCAGCACAAAGCAGCGTATATTTCCTAGAACATCTTTGCACTGTAGTTGTTAATACCTGGATTTGAACACTAACTGGAGTCCTCACATACAGACAGACAGGTATGGACCACCTGGACAAGTTGGGTTTGGTTGGGGTTGATTTGCACAAAATCTTGCTTTCAGCTGCCTCACTGAGAGAAATGTCTAAGAGAAAATGTGTTTGTGTCTCATTGCTGTCTACATTTGCTCTTAATATATGTATCTAGACATGGATTAGCATACATTGGTCTGTGGGCTACTTGCCAGTAAGAAGTTCTTCTGTTCTTTTGTTTTCCCTTCAGTTGTTCTTTATTCAACCCCAGGTGCTCTCAGTGGAGCCAAAATATAAAGGACACTTATTTGCTGCCTGTAAAAATACATGCACACACTGAATACAGTTACTCTATATGCCAGTACACTTGTATTTGTTTACTCCAGCATTCATTACAATGCCACCTTACTTAAGCACATATATCTCCTGTGCCGTATTTTTCCTGTTCTCCACCCCTCCCCTCAAGCATCTTTATGGCAGTACTACCCTCTATATAGAAAAGATTACCAGCTTAAAAAGCAAAATAGAATAGCACGGGAATAGATATCATTACTTGTTTCCTACAGGTACTAGAAGCAGTTCATTGATCTTTCAGGGAATACAAATCATACCATGGACATGTTCCGAGTCTTAAGTGACTATGCTAATTGCTGACACAGACATAGTATCAAATTGCTCTGTGAGCAATGTTATACTGGTGTATCTCATTGCTACCCCAGATAGTGGGTTATGTGGCTGGAAGCTTGAAGTAGAACTGGAAGCCTGAAGTGCAGCTGGGAATGCTATAGTGGTTTTCAAGCTTTCTTACAGGACCTTCCAGCATGCAGTGAGGATAACAACAACGCACCTGTAAGCCTACCTTACCTGATACCTTATTTTCCTGCTAATTTTAGCCGAGTCCACTCCTAATCAAAGCAATCCAGATTGGTATTTAGTAACATCATCTGTTTTCTTCCTATACAAAGAAGAAGTGGCACATTCAGGCCTCCCAGGTTAGCAAAGCTCAAATAAGAGGGGAAAAAAGCAGAGGGCAAGGCAATGGGATATTGATCCAAAGTACAGAAGTCCTTACTCTTCTTCTCCCCGAGAGACGAAGAACACGGAAGATAAAATTGGGATTTTACCCTCCTCTATGTTAAATAACGCCAAGCCAATGGAACACAACTATCATAAAAACCCATTTAAATGCCAGAAGCAGTAGTAAATACTCCTGTTAAATATTATTACTAAAATGCTGAACAAAATGCAACAAAATACATAGTCTGCTGTTATAACTGAGAAATGTTTTGCCTTCTGGTTTGCTTTTTCAGTAGTGATTGAAGACATTGGATGTAATTCTAATCCCATCACAGTTAAGGGGACTTCTGCCTTGACTGCAAAGAGTAATATTGGATCCCGATACAGTAATGATGAGCGCCTTCATTTCCTCCATGCTACTCTTATAATGAGTCTAATCTTGTTCCTGGCTGTGCTTTGAGCAATAAAGAGCATCATCATTACAGCTATGCGGACTCCTGCCAGATCTCTGCTTCTTTCTGTAAGACACAACTGTGATGCCACATACTTAATTTAATTGTGAAGTTATAAATGCCAACAAGGTTTATGAAACATTTCTCTGGAGAACTGTCAGCACATCTGAAAAACAAAAATGCAAGGCACTTCGCTAGCAACTAGAGCTACCAACTGGATCAAACAAAGTAACAATGCCTTGCACAACTTTTTCTCTTGCAGAAATCTCGCATTTACAAATTATTTGCAGTTTTTTGACAGAAAATGTGATTTCTGCAAAACTGAAGCTTGCTGTGGGAAAATTCTGATCTTGTTAAAAGAGCCAAACAGCTTCTCTCAGGAAAATAGAAGGCTTTTATTCTATTGTTCTGGAGTCAGAGCTTCCTATCTTGTTTCCCCTGACAGAAGTGTAGTTCACAAGAACCACAGCCTCCTGTGAACCAGGCCAGTGCACTGAATAATTTGAGTACATGCTCCTTCCCCTCCTCCTCCCGCTACTTTGGACAGAAATGGGGAACTGGATAACATATGCTGCATCAGTCTTCATTGAAAACAAAACCAAAAGGAACACTGAACTATGTCCTTAGAAAGGAAGGCAAATACAATTTATCCACTAGTGTGCACATCCATAACTCCCTGGCTTCCTTGCTTGGCTGGACTGCAGACTTAATAAAGAGATGTAGCTGCCCTGACTTTTTTTAGAGAAGAGCATGAGTAGAACCAGTAGTTTCTTCCTCCATCATTTCAGTTAAAATGTTTTCCCCTAATTTCTGTGCAGTATCTGGAATTGAGCACCAAGTATATGTGGGAAATTATACAGGATTTAAAAATAAACCAAACCACACAAACAAGGAAAAAAAAAAACACCAACACAAAACACACCAAAAAAAACCCAATCCACACGCAAAAAAACACATCACCATTTGCATTCTCTTATCTTAAAATAGCTCTTTTGCAGATGAGGGTATAGATCTTCCCTAGGAGTTTCAAGATAGGACAGCTAACTGTTGCTAAACAAACACTAACGGCTTCTTCTGATGTATTAGCATGTTTACAGCATATGAATGAGTATGCTTTTTCACAGTTTGCAAATTCAGCACTTACCATTGTCTCAAAACTCTCCCCTTCCCATCCTTGTTAATATCAGATAAACATGGAAAATAATCTTCCCAATAACAGCTTGCAGTCACAGCAGGATTTACATATAGTGCTGTTCTACATTTATGGCCTTATAGCAGTAAATATTAGTATTCTGATCATCACTCCATATTTAATTTTAAATTGCAGTTTCAGTTATGTTTGTCTTGATTAATTTATACTATATTTGAATTGCATTGCATCTCATTTTCTGTGATGCTGCCAGATATTTGATTATTGGATGGTTTCCAAGGATATAATTTAAATTTAAGACTGTTTGGGTGTACAGTATGCATCCCACAATTATCAATATACACTTTTATCTATTAAAAGTATGACATATCAATGCCTTCATGTGCAGATTCATCTGGAGATCTAACATTTGATATTGAATTGACCTAGAACAGCTAAATATTCACAAAATATTCTTCCATTTACTAACTTTTGCTAACAACCGCATCCATATTGTTAATTTTTAGCTGGTAAGACTTTTAGAGTGTGCTTTGATATTTGGTTATTACTTAAATATATCACAATGTGCTAAGCTGTTTTTCAATATGTGAAATGATAACAAAACTTAGATTGAGGCCGCCTTGGAAAGAGGAAGAAACACAAAAGGTCTTTTAGATTACAAAGCTGAACATTGCAAATTAAAAGATTCCCTATTTTCCCCTTAAAACATGCATGTCTGGAATCTGTGAAAGACAAAGCAACTGCCAGTACAGCAGACATGTAAACTCATCTTTTATTCCACCAGAGTCCATAATTCAACTGATAAGCATGGTGAAGTACCAGTTCTGTGTCTCCCAGAAGGTTAGGTTATAATATAAAAATGTGTTCCACATTCTATTCTGCTGTGCTGAACTGGTAAACCATACAGTGGAAGTTACCAGCAAGTCCAAATTATCTAGCTATTTTAATGCATCTCTACTGGTTTCAGAGAGCCACAAAGGTTTATCAGGAAAGAAAAATTCCATTATTTCCCTTACATCATCTATACATATTGCACAAAAAAAGATTAGGGAACTAAAAAAATAGAAATAAAAAGGAAACTTAGCATTGTATGGGAACTCTCCAGTCTATTACTTACTGGAACTATAAATTGTTCTTCTAACTTCAAGTACAATATGCATCAATGGTCCATTCATTTTCTTTAGTACAAGAAATTCATATTACCCAAGTGAACTGTGAAGCTTGGTGCCAATATTTATTTATGAGGCTGCTTAAATTCAGATTAAGAAATAATTTGCCATTTTGAGTAAAACAGGCTGAGTTTTCTTACTCACAATTTCACAGAATCTCTCTTACTTAGGACTAGCGTGTAAGTATTTGCCTTGGCAACATAATGCACCTTATTAAAACACTCTTTGATACACAGATTGGCTTATATGTTATAGTACACATCTATACACACTCACACATTTCCAGTTTGATACAAAGAAATAAGGAATTTGCACAATTACTAAGAAAGGAAAAAAGCCCATCTCATTCTAACAAATCAGAATTCATCACAAAAAAAAAAAATCAATACACATCAACACAAATTTGTCATTGGTGCTCAGACATTTACCACTAGGAAGGTTGACTATGCCCTGGAAAAGCAGGGTGGCACTTGTGGAAAGCATAGACAGCTCAATTAAATCTACAGAAATATCATGATTTTTCAGCAGCATTACAGATTTTTTATTTTATTATAGGAAGTACAGTTAGGCAAAAAATATTCAATGTGCTTCTAAAAAAATATTTTTTAAAACAAATCATTTAAAAGAACAGTTATCTGCAGAAATAGATTCTCTTTTTTAATTTTACATTGGGCCTTGCTCTTTTAACTCATAATTAGAAATTCTTAAATACAAAAGTTAAATATAGTCCGATTTATTTTCATATCTAGACTGATGCTTGAGATCTTGGGAAGCTGTCCGAAAAAGCGAAACCAATTCTACAGCCAATTACCACTATAGATATGAAAGATTCAGAAATTATTCACACACTTTAGACCTTGAAACCACAAAATTCCCAGCAAAATTTACATGTTAGAAGGCAAGTAGTCATTAAATCCTCACTTCACTCACAGCACTGTAAAATACAAAAAAGAATACAAAGACCTCCAAGAGGCAGCTAGCCATGTGGTTTGCTGGGATTTCATTCTTCACTGATGAAGTATGAGGAAGGTAAGCCTGTATTCCATTAAAAAAATAGAAAATGCATAACTATATAATTTGGGTTATTATAGCTCAGATATCATTTGCTTTTTGTTAACATAACCTTTAACTATGCTTTTTAAAACAAGACCTGACTGCAACAGGGACTTTCACAATCATGATATACAACTCTTCATTTTCTTCTCAAAAATATCGAATAGGTATGGAAAAAAATAGATAATTCTGAGTTAAGAAACACTGAGATTCCTTTAGTATGAAACTTTTTTTTCTCCCCATTAACACTTGTTGGCTTGCCACATACTTCTACATAGTATAGCACAATTTCAGGGCAAAGGATCACTCTTCTCTACCATAGTGTTACCAACAGCAGTATTCTGTATATAGTACAGCTGGATGAAATAAAATTTCTAAAGCAGACTATGATGCTAAAAATAGCAACTTATTTTCTTCTAGTAGCCATAGCCAAGAGACAGAATTTTTTTTATTCTCCCCCCCCTCCCCCACCTTGATCACATCCTTTAAAGATTTCTTGTAGCTTATCTTGGCTATATTTCTCTCTTCGTTGAGCTTTGAGAACCATCACATAGGCACCACTCTCAATTGTTAGTTTTCCAGGACAGCATGACAGTTCTACAAAAGCAGCTGTGAGACCTAGTGAAAATATAAAGGCAAGCAGAAAGGAAAAAAGATAATTATGTATAATTGGAATTTCTATTCCATCTGTGCTGCAGACTGCATAGGCTCAGCTGAATCAGGCAGAAGATGTAGCAGACACCAAGTGAAGCACTGAGGATTTAACTTGCGTCAGCCATGTATGAAAGCTTTTCTACCTAAAGTTGCTTGAAATAGGACAGGCTAGAAGACAGATACAACATATGAAAACTGCACCAGAATAGTTTGGGGTTTGGTTTTTCTTTTTGGTCTTTCTTGCCCAATTCTGATTTGGTCTATGGGTCTATATGTGCATAAGAGGAACAAAGGACAGTGATTTAACTTCTCTTTAAGTGTCTGCTTCTAACCCAACTTTATTCAAATTGTACATTCAAAAACTTGCCTCCTTGGGGTTCATGCTTCTCATACCACTATTTAAATTGTAAATCACCTATTTAGCAGAACACAGCATACACCCCACTGCATTACTTTGTAGTTCCTGGCTTGACCAGCGTGGTCTGAAAAGCAAAAGCAGCTGTCCTGACCGCCTCCTAGTTACCTGGACCAAGAAAAAAAACATGCCTTCAGCATACCACCTCTTGGCTCTGTCATGGGTACCCATCATCTTGCAGGCCTAGAAAAGGGCATATCCATGAAATCCTTGCAAATCAGTGCTCAGAATGGATGTAGTTGTCCAATTGTATATGACCACTGATCATCAAGTCATGACGTTTCCTCCATACAAAACAACTACTACAGGCCCAGGGCAAGCAAGAACAGTATTTGCATTAACTTCTTTTACTGATAAGTCTATAGTTTATAGCTCTGCTAGATGCAACATTTCAGGCAGAAAGTCTTTTTGAAAGGTGACATCTGCTTTGATTTCATGGCAATGATACAGTCTTAAGAAGCCACTGAAAATGGAGAGCACAAATCACAGACAGCTTTTATGCTATTTCTTCAAAAAGTCCAGGCTAGGATTTCTGAGGATGACAGAGGTAGGGCTTTCCCTCACATAAAAGAAAATCTTACCTCTGACCAATTTTTTCAATAATTTCTATAATTTTCCTGCACTTCTACCGTAAAAATATGTGACAAAATGACCTGCCACTTGAAAAGGGAGCTGGGGGAGGAGATGAGGAATAGAAAACTAATAGTCCACATGCTGCTGTTCCAGTCATCATTTAAGAACTCCATGAACTACAAAGTACATGGGCTTTTCTACTTTAAAAAAATTGACTACCTTTAAAATCACCAAATTTCCAGAAAGACAGACATAAGAGAGTAAATCAGGTGAAGAGCCTTTTAGAACAAGTTCTTTTCAGACTAAGTAAAAGCTGAAAGATTGTATAAATGGTATTTCACCTAAGTTACAACATGATAGTCAAGAGAAGATGTTCATTTTCTATGCAGTAATATCTGATTGCCAAGGACAGAAAGCACCACATTCCCCAGGCTGAGGCAAGATGTGCCCAGCTAAGGCCGTTACATCTGGCAACTCCAGCAGCCACAGAATGGGAAGTTGTCCATTGTACGTTTTGAGGTCATATTTGCTCTCTCTCAGGAGGTCTAGGGACTGCTGGCCTTTCTGGATTGTGGGGGGAATCTATCAGGATGAAGGGAGCAAATATCAGAAGAGTGTCCTCAATGGTATGCAATGCTATTTAGCTGAGGTCAGCTAAACTGTGCCCTTTTCACATTTAAAAAAAAAAAAAACCAACAAACAAAAACTCTAACCAAAAAAACCTATCAAAAAACGTGCAAATGTGATCCACAGACTGGAGACCCAAATGTACCATGTATTCCTTCTGGCTCAAGAGGTTTTGAAAGCCTGTGGCAGTCACTGACATTGGCGAGTAGTGTGAAATTCAACAGAAACACAAACAGGCCAAGACTTAGGATCATTGTTAATGACAACGACATTTTAACGATCCATAAACTTCCTATTGCTACTGATACTCAGTTGCTGAGAGTTATCTAAAAATAAACTTCTGTTAAGTTAATCAATATGCAAAATACAAAAAGCCCTTCTTATTTCTTCCCTAGGACTACACCCTGACCATGTACTTCCAGCAGTCCTGGAGGGATAAGAGGCTCTCTTATTCTGGAATACCTTTGAACCTAACTCTGGACAACAGAGTGGCTGACCAGCTCTGGGTGCCGGACACGTATTTCCAAAATGACAAGAAATCATTTGTCCATGGGGTGACAGTGAAAAATCGAATGATTCGACTCCATCCAGATGGGACAGTCCTTTATGGCCTACGGTACGTGGGGTTTTTTAATCAGCTATATGGCCGTCCTAGCAGAATGCAAGTTGTGATTGGTAAGCGCAGGTAGTACTAATGCTGCTCTCCTCTCCTTTTTCATGGTTTCTCAGGGCAACTTTGTGAGTCAGCAAATACTCCATCTAGACCACCACAATATACCCGAGAATGTTCTGCAGGGCATCAAAACTACCTTTAATAGCTATAGCCATAACTAACAAAGCCTAATGCCTCCATTTCTTTCAGCTCTTCTGAGCATGTTAACGCTACTGATGAGTTCTTTATTATGGTTCTCACCCAGTAATCAATCACAGCTTAGACAAACACTTCATTCCTTCTGAAATTTCTCCAGCAGTTCTTTAGAACAATGTAAAATATGAAATTGGGAGTCATCTAAAGAAACATGACCAACATTTGGTAGGGAATAAAGATGATGACATTTGTAAATTTACATGAATTATTTAAAGATTATCTAGATGTCCGAGTACAGGTTTTCTTTAATCTGCCTTGGTTTATCACTGCCTCTTCACACCACAACTGCTTCTTCATACAGTGCAACCTATATACCCCCCTGTAGATAAAAATATATTCTAAAATCTGAACAGGCACAATCTAATGATAAGGTACACAAATGTAAAATTAAAACTAAACCAAATTACTTGTTATGTTGAGATTCCTACAGGGCCTGAGTAGGCTTTGCATTATTTTTAAAGTTAAGGTAGCTTTGCTTGGAAAAAAAAAAAAACAAAAAAAAACCAACAAAACCAACAAACGTTGCCTGCCTGAAACAACCTTTGATCACGGTTATCGTCCAACAGTGAAAATAATGTCCGGAGAATATAAACCTGAAAGCATACTTCAGTTACTCAGAAAAAAGTCACAACACAAAGCCTAGCTGAAATACCTCAAAATTGTACCCAAGATAGGATTGGAAAAAAACAACAACAAGAAAAAGCAAAACAAAAACCCCAAACTGCTGCAGCAATTCAAAATGAAAATAATATTTGGGGAAAGATAACTTAGAGCTTACTGAAAATAAAAGTTTGAAGTGACCTCAGCTTATAAAAACATAACCTTTTAAAACACAATACTACCCATGCACTCAGAGAAAGCCTTCCAAACCATCAATTCAAGCTTCACAAGAAACAAAAAAATCATTAAAAAAATAATCATTTTGGTTCATTGTAAGTTTTCTTTTGAACTTGTCAGATTCACAGGCAGTGCATTAGTTGCTACCAACAACCACACAGGCACTTTGGTACAGCCAGATCTGTTCTGGTACAGAAAAACTGCTACTTCAGTTGTGAAAAAGAAAACAAGGAACCGATGAGGAAATAGCTGATAGAATACAGGCTGTCTATCATCTGCTAAACAGAGCATTTGAAAAATACATCTTTCCCATTGCCTTCAGACCTCCTATAGTTCCTTTCAATCAAACTGACTCCTGAAAATCAGCTTAGCAGGGCAGTTATGATTAGAGGACTTTTTGGCCCGAGAACTTTTCAAAATACTCCTTTCTTAAGGCAAGGAACTAAATTTATTTACATTCCAGGTTTTGGACAGTGGCAAGAATGTGCATTAGAGCTGAGTAGTCCCTCACATGCAGTTGTATACAATATAAACTACACTCAGAAAAATATATGCCATGCACGTGCTTCCACACACACACCATACGTCTGATATCGATAACTGTCTTCTGCAGAGATAGCAAAAGAAGCTGTGACACCTGGTGAACCTGCTGCAAGTCCTCTCACGTGCTTCACCCACAAAGCACCAGCCTGGCCAAGAAGCTGTGGCCTTGCCCGAGCATAATGTCTGTGGTCTCCCTCTCAGAGGTGGTCAGGCAAACCTCCAGAGCAACAGCAAAGATGGTCACCTTCACATAACGACATTGCTAGCTCATATAATTAGATAATCATTCGCATTTGAATGGTTAAGCAGCAGCTCTGCAACGTAATACCCCACCCAATACTTCACTGCTCTCAGTAGGAAAACCAAACAAAACCAAAACCCAAATAAACAGAAAAACCCCCACACTAATATAAAGGGCAATCTACATTCCACACACTTGCAGTCTAGCACTGCATGATTCCCTTCTCCTCCCTCACCCCTGCCTCAGCCCTTAAGGTGCGCTGGCACAGGGGCGACCTGGGGGTCTCCCAGGTTTCTGGGCTTCTCCATCTTCTCACCCCAGCGAAGGCAGCAGGGGCTCAGGGTGCAGCAGGGCCAAGTATTGCCAGACGTGCCCATATCCACCAACAGCGTTGTCATCACCAACCACGTGCAGGGAGAGATGCTCAGCTGTCAGGTTTTTTTTTCACATGTGCCATGTTTTCTCCAAGGACAAGGCAGCTGTTTAGACACATCTAGTGAGCAGACTTTGGTCTGCCAGCTGCCAGTGAAAACACATGCAGTGTCCCCATCCCACAAGAAAGATCTGATCAAAGACAAAGATAACAAATGAGCAGAAGAAAGAATGAAGTTAAGAGACATTGAAACAGGTTTCATACAACAGATGGCAATTATTGCACTAAGTTTGCACCTATTAGTGGTCACTTCCCTCATGGTAATAAATATGCTTCTGTCAGCCTATAGATTATCTTTAGATCATACAAGCAGCAATTTCTTCATATACCAGATGACACATATGCCTCATAAGTAGTAAAACAAGTGAATACACTGCAGAAAATGTTCTTAGGTAAAATTCAGCATTGCCCGTTAGAAATATGAACACAGCTCCAATCTTAGTCTCATGAGTAGAGAAGAAATTTTGCAACATATTAGCTTGCATTTAGCTTCTATGCAGTAGAGAGCATGAAGACAATATCACTGTCATGGCTTAGCCCCAGCTGGTAACTAAGCACCATGCAGCAGCTCGCTCACTCCTCCCCCCGTGGGATGGGGAGGACAATAAAAAAAAAATTAAAACTCATGGGTTGAGATAAGAACAGTTTATTAATTGAAATAAAATAAAAATATAATAATAGTAATTAAAAGGAAGAAAACAAAAAGAGAGAGAAATAAAACCCAAGACAAGTGATGCACAATGCAATTGCTCATCACCCACTGACCGATGCCTGAGCAGCGATCTGCCCCTTCTGGCCAACTGCCCCCCAGTTTGTATACTGACCGTGATGTTCTATGGTAGGGAATATCCCTTTGGCTAGTTTGGGTCAGCTGTCCTGGCCATGCTCCCTCCCAGCTTCTCATGCACCTGCTTGCTGGCAGAGCACAGGAAAATAAAAAATCCTTGACCTAGGATAAGCACTACTTAGGAACAACTAAAACATCAGTGTGTAATCAGCATTATTCTCACACTAAATCCAAAACACAGCACTGTACACCAGCTACTAGGAAGAAAATTGACTCTATCCCAGCTGAAACCAGGACAATCACCAAACCTCTCACACAGGACCTGTGACCTGAGAGTTTCACTTTCATTCCTGAAGACAGAGCATTGGCCTGGCGTGACTTGAACAAGACAGACAACACCAGATACACTACAGACCAGGGTCTGAGTTCCCAACAAATGAGGCAGGGCCTTAAACCATCTCTCAAAGACGATTTAAATGCTTGCTTTCCCCCATGCCTCCTATTCCCTACACAAATTTTCTATTTTCAGTCCACAGTTAAATGTTTCTTTTCAGGCTCAGATATGAAATTTTACTGGCTTCTTTAAACAGGAATTGGAACAATCACAGCAGCTCTAAATAACCTGTTTTGCTTGCATCCATGTACTCGGCAGTTTGGCATTGATGCAATGTTCAGTCTCAACAGAGTTGAGGAAAAATAAAAGAAGGTTAATCATCTGGCTTTACAGATGAATAAACAAGGGAAACATGCACTGAATACACTGAACTGGTTTCAGATCATATAACAAAGCATTATCACTTCAGTATGTCTCCATTATAGTATTTCTATGATGAAAAAGAGTCTCTTTAGCTATTTTTTCCTGTAACTTTCAGCTGTTATATCCCCACAGTTTAAAGAACAATGTGTGCAAATAAACTTGTGCAGACACAGAATACTCCTAAAATTGTGCATTGCTGTTATGTCTCTTACTGCAAATGCTACCTCTGTTAATTATTCATAGTAGTGAATAACGTGTAACATTACTAACCAAATAAGTCTTTCATTCTATCACCCAAGAAACTAAACACACATAAATGTATTTAACTCCACATTAGTATTTCCACTGAATTCCACTTCAAATACGCTAGGGAAGTTGAGTGTCACTGTTAAGTATTATGTACCTGAAGTGCATGATTCTTCAGTTTCATCAAGTACTCCCACCAGCAGCTATTATTATTTTCTGTGATGTAGCCACCTGCTTCCTAAGGAAAAAAAAATCCCCTTGAGTCAATGTGCAAACCTGCAGCACTGAGGCTGGTGTCTGAGACAGCTCTAGCCTGGTCCCAGTACAGCTGGTGGAATACTGGATTCTTCTTTATTTTTTCTGCATTTTTAATAAGTCATCAGATCCCATTATCTATAACCCTTTTGATATCAGCAGTGTCTCTCATGCCTTTTATTGCCTTTTCAAGCAAGATTCTCTAGAAATCGCTCCCAAAGCTCTAGATTCTCAAACCAACACATGCTGTTGGTTTTTTTTTTCCTTGTCCTTTCTCCCCCTTTCCTGAGTAAGATCCTAGACATGTAATCTGTCTTTAAGATATTTAAGGAAACATCATTAATTTATTGTATTGAATACCATATTTAAATTCTTATGTCCCAATGTTAAGAATGGAAGTTCTGATTTAAATCATTCTTTCCTAGTATTTTTATGCCACCTCTTAATTCTTCTCAGCATTTCAGTAGCAGAACAATGACATCTTGTTGCTTCCAAGACATCTGTTCTGTTATCATGACATTGCCTCAAAATAAACATCAGCAGAATTTCATCTCGTGTGGTGAAAGCAGCATATCCTTTAAAAGTATTAGTTGTTGAGAAGCACAACCTACCTTCAGTGACACCTTTACACAGATTTCCCTCCCTTCTGATGTTCAGACACAAACCCATCTTTCATTAGGGCAGGTCTTCATTTATTTCAAGGCAGGGGGACTGAGCATATTGTGACAAGGACACGAAGATCTGGCTTGGAGAACCAAAAACTTTTGGTTTTAGTGAGACTGCACATTTTTATACTGCTGCAGCAGAGGATGCCACTTTGCTAGGCACTGCTACAACTGCAAGGGGACAGGGAGAATGATGATCTTTGCCTTCAACATAAAGACTTCTTACTTCATGACTTCTTACACAAAGAAGGTCTTCTGTGACGTAAACACTGTCAGACACATCCATCTACCTCCAATGAATTCACAAATGTGAACTGACACATACAACATTGTATTTACTAACCACTTATTCATGCAATATCCATAGAAGCTCATCTAGCATACTCCAAAGGTAGAATACAAGAAAAGCTATATTTAAATGCAGAATGCTTTGTTTTTAAATATAATATTCAAAGTAAATGTCTTGACTGTCTGTATTTTGGTGACACATCTGAGAGTGTTACTAAAGAAACTTGCTAGCCAGGAGCTTACATCTTTTAGTGGAGTGATATTTCCCTGCTTTGTGGATTGGTTTTGTATTGCCATGATTCGGCGTTTTGGTTTTCCTCCAAATCCTTCATAGATTTTATTAGAGATTCAATTATTGGGTCCTTTTGAGGACATCCCATCATGGCAACAAGCAGCCTACTTACACTGGTACTCAATAGATTGTTCTCACCTGTGTTACTAAACATCTCCAGCCAAAAAAAAAGACTGCAGTCATTCTAAAAGATAAAAAACAATGTCCTCTAACTGAAATAAAAAGCTACTTTTTATTTCACTCTCCAGAAAAATACAGAACAACTTATAAAGCATTCTTTTATCAGGTGATAAAGTAGTTTTGAAAAATTATACAAAAAGCTATTTCTTCCATGTAGCAATGCCAAAAGATTTAGCAGCAGGCATCTTTAAAAAAAGAAGTGTTATGCTGGAGTAAAGAATCCAAGGAAAAGCAAGACATTAGATCACAGCTGACACAGAAGGCTTTACTTTCTCCTACCTAGTGTTTCCTGTATGGTTACCTGGTATTAAGGCGCACAAGAACCAATTTAGGACTTCCTTTATGTTTTTGAAACCTGAAGATATACAAGAACTTTGCAAAAATAAGTCAATCAAATATTTGTCATTTCTTCCACCTCCCAAAACATTTCAGTCTCTGAGGGTCAGTTTTCAGGATTCACGGGCAAATGAGTACATTCCCCAACGTACACCTATTAGGAAGGGGTAGGGATGAGGGGGGCAGTTCACATGTGCATTGTGGATGCCAGTTCAGCCTGCTGCAGGTCACACTGGGCCTGCTGCAAAATTTTTTCCAACAGAGTACCCTTAAGCAAGCAAACGTGCCTGATGGGCAGCCAGCATGGCCCCTAATCACAGGGGATGCACTGCTAGGAGCATTTTTTTAACTCGGAAGCAAAAAGGAGAGGAAGAGGACATGGCAAATTGATCCTGAGGCAGATGGATTTTCCTCTTTGTCCCTCCCGCTGCTTGTGGACTGTTTGAATTGTCTGTGCCCCTCTGTCAATCCTGCTGTCACCTCCTCTTCCTAGTCCATAACCCAGTCCTTGGGCATGGCATGGCTGGTACAAGGAGATGAGCAAGCGATGACCAGTGCCTAAAGCCATGGGGAAAAAGCAGTTGGCACCAACAGTCTACACACAGAATACAGCATGCATGGCCAAAATACAGTTGCATTTATTGACCAGGCTTCAGTAGGTGTAGGAGAAAGAGCTACTCCTTACCCCTGGCGGTTACCAGAAGGAAAAAAGCACCAAAGTGTGGTGGGTTGACCCTGGCTGGGCGCCAGGTGCCCACCAAAGCTACTCTATCACTCCCCCCTCCTCAGCTGGACAGGGGAGAGAAAATATAACAAAAGGCTCATGGGTCAAGATAAGGACAGTTTAATAAAGTGAAAGCAAAGGTCGTGCGCGAAAGCAAAGGAAAACAAATGATGTTATTCTCTACTTCCCATCAGCAGGCAATGTCTGGCCACTTCCTGGGAAGCAGGGCTTCAGCATGCATAGTGGTTGCTCCAGAAGACAAAAAATGCCCCCTTCCGTCTCCCTTTACTTAGCTTTTATATCTGAGCTGACATCATATGGTATGGAATATCTGTTTGGTTAGTTTAGGTCAGCTGTCCCGGCTATGTCTCCTCCCAAGATCTTGCTCAGCCCCAGCCTGCCATTGAGGGGAGGGCAAAAATGTTGGAGAGCCAGCCTTGATGCTGTGCCAGCACTGCTCAGCAGTAGCCAAAACACTGGTGTGCTATCAACACCTTTCTAGCTACCAATGCACAGCACAGCACTACAAGGGCTGCTGTGGGGAGAATTAACTCCATCTCAGTTAGACCCAATACACTCCTCCAGCATGCATGTTCATAAAGTCAAAATGGAGAACATCTGTATTTGCCAGAGAGCTGCAGCACCACCAATATGTGATGTTGCCATAAGCTAAAATGCATTTTCAGGATTGTTCTTGCCACATGCAAAACTGGTTAATTTGACACAGTCCCAGGTCACTTCTCACACACTGCAGTTAATTTGATAGAGATTGCAAACTGGTTTGTATAATACACTCTGAGAAAAAAGATAAAATATATTTTATCATCTCAATACAGCTACAGTCTGCAATTTACTGCATGAAGCACAGTAGCACTCAACCAGGCACCGGCATACCAAGATATAGCCTATTTTTCACACAGAAGCTGAGGGATGTGCTCATCTAAATGCTGCTGAAAGCACAAGAAGGCAGTATAGGTATAGTCTGTCTCATAGCTCTATGGAAGAATGGTGAAGGAGCGCCAGGGAATGAGACACTCTCAGCATCACTCATTTTTAGTGAATGAGCAAATCTAACTGAAAAACAGTTATATGCTCTAGTTGAGGAGAAAAAATACGGAACAGAATAAGAGAATCCTGCAGAAATTGTAATTGCTCACTTTGTCCTTCAGACAGAAAGAGAGCTGTAATTATATTCAGACACCAAACAAAAAAAACCAGCAAGAATAAAGGAACTGTAACCTCGCCACTCCTAAGCTCATGCCAAAAAAAACACTGCATTACTCTAGTTCAAATAAAAAGCACTTTTTGATTATTTTTACTTTAACAGTTGTCTCTTCCCCAGGCTGGTTGTCCCCTGCAGCCGTCTAACTTGCTAGCAGCAGGCAACGCGGCAGTAGCAGCACAAAGCTCTACTTCCCCACTGGGCCTGTTGCATTTCAGAAACATTTTTTCACGGCCAGCCAGACTTTTCTTCAGCTTAGATGTAGAAACCTGCATTTACATTCCCCACCAGCTTAGCTGCACTCCCCTCTCCCGGTGTGAATGCTTCTTCCCAAACCTGCCTCCTCCAGCTCCTCCCAGGACTCTTCATGCCCAGCCTGCGGTTTCTTATTCCCCAGCTTAATGTACAAAGATTGGAAGGGACAGAGTGCTACAGGATGATAAGGATGATAAATCAGTGGGGGACCAGCACATTTAGTCCATTCTGCTGCATGAAGCTCAATTCATCATTGTTTTAGTTCTCCAGTGTTTAGGTGGGCACTGGTGGGAAACTCTATGTACAACATTGCTCTATACCCGTCCCCAGAGGCTGCAGTGTACCTCACTGCTTAACGCCATGGCTGGAAATTGAAGAGACAACCTCAGCTCAGGCACCTCCTCACTCTAGACTGGTTGGATTTGTAACCTTTATGCTATGTCTGTGTAATGCCATATATACAGTGAAATGCAGTCTAACTACTACTTTCCTTACATGTTCGTTATACATAACATATCAATCAACACAGGGTTTTATCATTTCTTTAACATCGTTTGATAAGGAATACCTAAGACTGAGATCATTGTAGTAATTTATAACTGAAAACACACAGCCAAAACTGAGGAAATTCAAGACAAAAGTGAGTACAGCCCTTAAAACTTACAGGGCCTCATTTACATAGACCTTTACTACTGCAGGTAAACCAGAAAACCTGCAACTGCTTATGGGCTTCTATGTGCAAACTAAAAATACTGCTTCCAAAACACTGACGTTTTATTCAGTGCCAAGCCCAAAACAGAGCCCGCAGGCTTATTAAAATGAAGTGGTAAATTGGTAGTTAACAAACAGCACAAATGGAAATGGAAGGCTGAAAACTGTAAGAAAAAGGAAGACACAGCTAGGGTCCTCTCCAGCTGCCAGGGCAGGGGAAGAGGTCCCAGGCATAACTCAGAGACAGCCTTGCTGTCGTCCTTTAGCACGAACGGCCTCACAAACAGCCAGGGGGAAGCCACCGGCTGCCCATCCCCAAAAGAGGTGCTCTCCTCGTCACTGACAGCACGCAAACCGAAATCCCTCCAGTGGCATGTGCAACAACTCCCCCTCTTCCCCGACCCCCAGTAAACAGCAGATGTGGCAGAAACACGCAGCTCTGGGGGGAGCAACTATTCATAAGCTCCCACTAAATTGTCAAATAATTCCCTGTATTTGATTTGGAGCCTTCTCCGGCAATTTCAACCAACTCAATTTTATTCAATTTTCACATAGCATTTTTTGATGTGAAAATACCCTAGGGAAGGTGGGGAAACACTTCAGGTTGAATGACTCCTACAGAGAGTGTATTAAAAAAAAAAAACAAAAAAACACAAAACCCAAAAAAACCCCCAAACCCAGAACAAAACCCACAATAACCACAAGTCCTTAACATGGACTCAGCTTTAAATGTGAGCAGTGGCTCTTGTAATCAGTAGTTAAGTACATAAGCAGTCTGGTGGGGTCATAACAACTGGCTTCACAGGCTTGAATTTAAACACAAGCTTTAGATGCTGTAATTGATTGTGGCTATCAAGTACAGCACTTCGAAGAACTGAATTATAAGCATTTTGTAGAGCAAAGCCCACTAGGCTTTTTTCAAAGACCACTTAATTCAAGCAGATCCTAGATCAAACTCAGATTACTAAAGTTACATGTCACCTATTTAAATATATTAATATTGTTAAAATACTATTTAACCACATTAATACTATCCAAAGAACAATAGAAAAATAATTAGACAACAATTAACAAATGTTTAATCTTAAAGCTAGAAGACACTGCAAAGTATGGATTACAAATTTTCTATGCAGCACGTCATTTCTTACTGTCTTGGTATAAATTGGTTTTGGACAATTTTCTTATCCTCTATTTTACAGACTGTGTTCTGCCTACTAAATCTGAGCAACTCCTCCCTTTCTCTCCTATCAGAAGTGCAAATGTCTTCCAATACTTTGGAATTATTACTCAGCCACTATCAACCCAATCTGCATCAAAATTGCACTTCTAAATATAATGGTCTTTAAATTTTTTTACTATTTATTTTTTAAAATAACTCCATTTGCACCAAAGCTCATCTCTAGTGTGTATAAATAACGCTATTATTTGTAGTTGCCTCAAACACATTGGGAGACAGAAATTAAGTAAAAATAAATTTAATGGCAGAGAATAACACTGAAGTACCTTTGATCAAGAAGAATTTCAAATAAATTTATATACACTCTAAGAATCACTTCATCCAATAATAGCATAGGCAATTTTTACAAGTATTTCTTTACTTGCTTTTAGGGGGTAGATATCAGATGAGAAAGGAGCATTTGTATATTTACCATCTCAGCTTTCTCCTCTCACAAACCATAAAAGCTCATGCCTGATAACGTGTTAGGTGCACAAATATCTTATAATTGAGCAACCAGAAAGAAAATCCCCACAAGCTTTTCACAAGTGAGCTACGTAACTCCTACTGTATCAGTGTGGCCATTCGCATATGCACCATTATGGTAGCACGAATGTCATCTTCACACTCTGGAAGTTAGTGCTTAACTTTGCATAACTTTATAATATTTGCTTTTTCACTGGAATACTAGATTTTGAACACATTTCTTGCTGCTTATACTTTGCAAGGAACACTAAATGGACATATACAATTACACCACTTCTATTTTTAAAAAAGGCAAAAGCTTTTCTAAAACCCGCTGCAATTTAACTTATAGAGCTGCTCTGTATCATTAGCAGTACAGATTATTTAGTGTATGCTTTTATATAATGCTACATACAGGCATATGACAATAGAGATCTGGCTGAATCCCAATATGCTAACATACTTTAAGTAGTACACTTCATATCAGCATACATTTGGTACATACCACAGAATGTGTGTTTTCCAGGTCTTGAAGTTCATTAAAAAGGCATATAATAAAAAGCAAATCCATTTCCCTCTAATAATAAAAATTTAAAAGGGACAGTAAAGTGGTACTTTGCTGCAGATTTCCAATTTGCATGCTATTAATTTTGGGCATGCCGAGAACAATTATTATTGAGGGAGAAGAACGTAAGTTCTTAGCTGCTCAAAACCAAGCTCACTCATTTCATTTATATTGATGTTGATCTGTGACATCAGTGAAGTTCCTGTTCAACCAAAATCAGAGTGGTGGGCGGCAAGGGGTAAATCTGTACCTTTTCTATGTAATAAAATTATCAGGCAGGTAAATTAAGGTCCTAGGGGAGGCAGCAAATATTTTATCAGACCTGCCCCAAACTGATGAATGCACTTTGATCCACAAGAGGGAGGAGTCTTAATTTAGGTATTCTCTCCAAGAGACAAGAACCGTCCTAACGAACGCTACCCTAAAGCTGCAGAAATCCTGAACAAATGCTGGGACAGCCCATTCACTAACAACACCCAAAGTGAAAAAGATTAATAAAAGATGCCAGGTTGTGGGGGTCGCTGCTTCTCAGAGACATCCCCTTTGCTCACAAAGCTCACAGCTGTCAGGCTGTACCTGCTCTGTGCTGTACCACACAGAAGGTGGGCTTGTACCAAATCAAGTGTTTAAGGGTATCAGCATCAAGAGCAACCCTGCCTTGATTAATTCACTAAGGCAAACACACACAGTGTTTTTAAGTAACTTTAAAACAGATTAAGAACTGGTTTTTGAGTACAATGCTAAGATGAAAATAAGCATGCATAAAAAAAATGTTTTCAGGCAATGTATTTTCTCCTTAACCCTCACTCTTCTACAAATATCTCCACTTAAAAGAAAAAGAGGATTACCCTTTCTTCTCAAATTTCATTGTCCTAGTTTAGAAGTAGCTGCAAGAGAATTTACGATCTAGAAAATAGCCAAGCCCTTGAGTATAATAAAATGTAAAATGAATTACTCCATAAAATACAATAGTACATTCCTCTATGTGGCGCTTTTGCTACAGTATCAACATATATGGTCTCATAACTGCCAGGCCAAAATGACCTCATTTTAAGAGGCAAAATGTGTGACAACTAGAATGTTTTAATCTATAAAGCCATTAATAAAATGAGATTACCAAGTATTGCTATAGCATTGGTAATACAATCCCACCTTAAACTGACCTCTTGTTGTTGGACTGAGAAGTCAACCTGAGCAGCCATGAAGGGGTAGGTATTTCAAATACAATTTATGTAGTTTTGAATGACATATTTGATTGGATTACAAATATAATTAGACATCATTTTTCATGAATGAAGAATCATTCATTCATTTTCATGAATGAAGAATCTAGAAGTATCAGAAGTACTGGAGCTACTCGGAGCCTAAAGCAAGAGTCAAAAGTGTGGACAAAGCAACTTGAAAACTCAGCAGTTAAACCTACAGTAGCTAGATTTACATGGGAGTGACCTACATGGGGGTCTGAGCTGACCACAACCTATTTCTTGATCTCTGGGTAAACTGTCAGGCAGCAACATCAGCCTCAGCTCCCCCAGCCCAGGTGCAGCATTGTCTACTCCCAGTGTGGCTGGTTTCACCTTAGCTGAGGTACCTGCTCACAAGTCAGAGTAACACAGTAATCACAGCCTCCAACCTCAGTACCAACAAGTCCCACTGACAGAAGCATTGGCTCCAATTCTTGAAATTCCTTTAAAAAACAAACTTCCCAAACCCCCCAAAAAACCCCACACACATACCACGCACACAAAACAACCAAATAAAATACAATACATACACACAAACAAACAAAAAAAACCCCCACACACAGCTTCTTCCTAGAGTTGGGTCAGTAAGAGTATAAACTTAGCTTTTCTTTGGAAACAACAGCTAAAGCCGAATCAAAGCAAGCACAAATTATTTGTGCTTACTTCTTGCAAAACTTTGTATTTTCCACACATGAAAAAAGTCCCATCCTTCACGCTCATGAAAAAAATGCCAAAGACCACTTTTTCGAAGCTATGTGCATAACAATAGGCTTGGTCCATCAAGACACCAATCATCTTCCCAAAAGATATAGATATATACACACACACCCTCTTATATTACCATCATTTCTATAGATTGGACAGAAAAGTTGATCATCTGAGAAGATAAGTTACATACAAAATGTAAGCTGACATCTCCCATGCATCACGGCACAGACAGAAGAAATTTGGGGAAGTTTAGACCCCTTGGCCCTTTTCAGGCCTGGGAAATTTAACTATCTGATGCATGCTGCATGTCGCTTTTAGCAGAGCCACTCTGGCCACCTCAAAGAGCATGGTCACAAGAGACTGCAAATGCAGCATTTTTCATAATCTTTTGATGGATGGATTTTTAAACTATGTAAGACAGTGTGATCAAGTGGTTATATTGGAAGCATAAGTCTACTTCCAGTCCTGTTCACAACATACTTGTTTAAATGAAGAATCTGGAAAGTAAATCTGGTGTGGAAATCTTAATATTTTTGGTTCTATTAGCTAACATGGGATGTTTTAAATTTGTTCTCAGGTTTGATGATAAACCTTTTTACAAAGGGAAGACCATATCTCTTAAGGCTATCTATTTTTTGGTAAAATGGGAGGTAATATTTAAGAGTTTTTGAAAGGCCTAACAGTTATCCAAGTAAATCACCTATATGTCCCCAATGCTGTATTTATTAGTTTTAGTATGTTCTGATCAAGGGACAGAAAGAAAAACATTGCACAGATTTTATAGGTAAGGATTTAGTTCAAATAATGTCTTAATCCATTTCCCATTATTTTCTTCTGTCAGAAAACATCTATGAACACAGCTTTGGAGTCCAATCAAAAAAAACACTTTCAATTTCTGTTTTATTAGCTCAAACTATTCTACAAGGGGTATTACAATACTTGAAGAAATGTATCTGAAGAAATACTTTTGAAGACTCTCTAGTCAGACATTTTGCAAATGAGGGAGGGGAGAGAATAAAAATTTGTCAAATTATTTCCTAAGAATCATTCCATTGACCCCAGCTGGCATCATTTGAAATACAGTTGGCTACTGGCCTACTTGTCTTGTTACAAGGTCTCCAACTGTTGAGTCTTTCACTGAAAGAAATAAATAAAACAACTATAAAAATTACCACTTTTTTTTTTGGCAGGATTCTAGGATGGTGTATCAATTTTTCATTTTTTAAATTATCTCTTTGCATGAGACTGATAATTCGGCTTTCAATACAATTAATGCTGCCTCTTCTCGATACAGGGTATACATCTCACCATTTGCAGAAAATTACTAAAATGTGTAAGAATTCCAAGCTCTCTCTGGGATGTTAGATGGTGTTAAGCCTAAACTGGCACAAGACCTATATCAGCTAGATTTTTTAAAAATATTTAAGACAAATATTTCAGCTTTTCACCATCTACCTTTGGATCCAAGGAACAGCAATTACTGTTGAAACACTTTAAGATGAGCCAAAAAGAGTTTAGCAACTAAAAACTTCTATAAGTAAAATGCTTTAAAAAAAATTCTCCAAGTAGTAATTTAACTCAAATTCTAGAAATTTTTAAAATACACAGCTATCATCCAATTGTGGGCAATAAGTGTGCATTAAGACTACCAAAGATTTCTCAGTGTTACCTGGGAGCCCCCTGCTGGGACTCTGCCTTTGGAAAACAAGCAAAGAGAAGAGTTTTGTTTTGAAGGTGTGTCACAGATGTTTCAGTAATATTTAATTACTCTACATATGGTATATTATCAACCTTAGAGCCACTGAATGCTTAATTTCTCATAAGCAAATCACTACACAGGAGAAAAATAAATAATTTTTCTCTGCATAACAAATCCATTTGCTTGGAATTTGCTAAATACTTAAAATATTTTAAAATATTCCTAATTCTGGGAAATGCATGGAAATTAAAACAGACAGCCTGTGTGCTAGATATAAGGGATCCAAAAAGGCAGATGATCTGTGTGGCTATCATTAAAGATGCCATAAAACACAATTAGGTTTATTCAGTTTGATTAACAACAACAACAAAAAAACCAACAAGCAACAACAGCCCAGATGGAACAGAAAAACCTAGTAAAACACTTTTAGGGCTGCAGGAAAAGAAAAATGCCAAAATTCATCTTTGCTTCTATTGAAGAATAGTGGTTTTATTGCACCACCTGATTTAACTGCCAAAAAATATACAAGTTTTCAGGCACACAAGCTCAATTTTGGGTCAAACCAAAGCAACAAATTTCAGGTTAAGTACAGGTTAGAACAACTGCTCTGACCTCACAGATCCCTCAGTCTTTTCTTTCCTGACAAAACTTATATAGAATATTTCAACCCATACTGCAATCGCTACCTCTTCCGTTCCACCAAGTACGGTTGTTCAGAGCGCTGTGCAATTAGACTACCCAGGATTATAAGCAGCAGCTTTTTCCCATAAGTATTTTGTACCCGTATCATTTCACTCTTCTGGTTGTGAATGGTACAGCCATCAAGCTTAGTTTCCAGATTCACCTTTGAGGATGTTTTGTAGGTCTCCCTATAAGCTCAAGATTGAGACATCAATAGTGGAGTACCTGCTTCATTAGAAATGTTTTCTCAATGGCAATGGGAGTTTCCATCTTTTATGAGCATTGAGCCGATGGCTGTTTGATATGTATATATATCTGAGCTTTCATTCACTAGTGATCTTTTATTCCATTTCTAATTCCTTTTTTTCTATTATTTCTTAGTGGCAAAATGTCAGGCTTATTTTTAAGATGCCAGTGAAAATATCAAAGCATTTTCTTGAAAAAAATTCAAAGGCCTGCATGCCCACAAGATTATAAGTAAAGCTCCCTGAATACTGCACAGCGCTGTCCATGAATTTTCACTGACATGGGGAATAACTCAATCTTTTGCCATACTCAGTCACCTGTAGGAAATTTTGTCAGTATAAGCGAGGTATTATTTGCCAAATTTAAGAGCTATTAGTATACTCAAAGAGACAGCCCTGGCCATAGCAACAGGAGTTAAAAGATCAAAGGAAGAAAAACTTATCATAGTTCTTCCCACTATACCAGGCATGCACTTATTTTGTGTAAATGTAACAAGAAGTAAAATTTATACGTAAATATTCCTCCTTCCAAAGGAGCCTCGAATTAGACCCAAGAAGACTGTATTAAACTTGTAGAAGCTGCAATATATAAAGTTCAATATATAACATTTCCAAACCCATTTTTAGATCCCTCTCCTGGAAAGGTTCCCAACTCCTTCCTTCAATACAAAAATAAGGTGTCCATTCAAGGAAAAGAAATCATTCTGTGAAACCCTTGGACAACCAGTGTGGAATTTGAACACAGTGTGATAGCTCCTTATAGTGAGCCCTCTGCAGCCCATAAGAGAAGGCAAAAAAACAGCAAACAGCATTAAGCCTATTCACCTGAGGAACTCCTGCTCTCTCAGACAGTTTTGAAACAGCAAAAAAGGGGCTAAACCCAGAGTGTAAATCATTCCCTATAAATTATATATTCCTTTTGCATCTTGATCTGCTGGGAGTAAGAGAGGAACTGTCTGTTTGCTTATCTCTGAAGTAAGCCATCTTGCTCTTTGAAAATCTAGAGTTCATAATAATCCATCCACTGAGCTGTCATCAAGGCTGTAGAGCACCTTTTCTTTAGGCTTACCTGAACACCTAGCCTTAGCAATAACATGTTATTTAGCTACTAAACATAATAGCAAAAAATTTATACAGAACGGAAAGTGGAAGGATGAGAGTTTCAGAACAATACAGGTTGGCATGATGTCTTTCATACTTTTCTATATTTTCATTAGCTACCTTGATGAAAGAATGCCCATGTAATTTATTACAGCTTCCATCATTAAAACATTTCAGGGAAGAACTTCTGAACTATGAAATCCAGAAGAAAATACAATACAGTAGTCACGCAGCAGTGTCTTACTGTATTTCTCTCTTGGCCCGTGAGAAAAAAGAAGTAAAATTACCCAACCACTTCTTGGGGCTCCAAGAAGCCATGCAACACAGCAAGGTTGTGACAAAACAACACAAAGCGAGAATTAAACACCATAAACAACTTGATTTTATCTGAAAACTCTCTTTAATGAGTCAGACAACTTGAGCAGAAAAGAAATTTGTCTGTTTGTGTAAGCTTCATTCTTCATCCAGTATTTTAACATTATGGTAAAGAGCATCTCTATCATCTAAGGAGATTTTTGCTTATTCTGTCCTTGTGAACATTGCATGAATAAAGGCACAGTAGCATTCAACAGCCTATCATACTGCGCTCTTAAAGCTAAAGATGGAAGAAACAGGCACGACAGATACTGTGAGGAATTATATGTCAACAGTTTGTAGAAATCAAATGCAGATATGTTGCTAGGAGAGAACAAAAGCCTGCAGAGTCTGAGCTTGCAGAATATTAAAGCTTACTCAAGGCAGGAGGAAAAAGGTGACAAGAAGGCCTGACACAGGTCAACACCAGAGCCTGAGCCAGAAGATTCTCAAAAGTACATGGATATTATCTGTGCTGATGTTTATGGACCTGAGGAAGACAAGTCTTGCTCTCATTCAGCTCATGGCTTTGGTTCATAAAACGTGCTCATTTTGTTTCTTTCATCAAGGCTTTGATTCTCTCTGTTGGAAGAGCCAATAGCCAATACCTCCCCACATTCACATAACATCCAGCTTCCTCACATTTCACAAGTGCACGCGATCTTGCCAAATGCATTTGCACCACCACTCAGAACATAGCTAAACTTCATTATTTTAATGAAAAATCAAGTGTTCTCTAGACAGCCTTTCTACGCGAGTACCCTAAATGCAGCTCTACAGTCAAAATGAATATGTAAAAAGGTACCAGGAGATTCTATTCATACCTCTTCTTGGATTTCAGATACAAATTGGCACAGTTTTAATTGCAACCTGCCAGCCCTATGAAACGCTAAGTATCAAAAAGTATGTCTGTGCTGCATAATGAGGCATGGAGCGGACAAACTGAACTTTAAGTACTTACTGGGACCTTTTACTCTCCTACTTGAAGAGGTCTGTCTCTCTGGCTGTCCTGTATTCCATGCGTTTGAAAAATGTTGTGTGCCGAGGAGAAATTAGAATAGCTAGTGGATTTTGAGTGCCTAACTTGGATGACCAGGCAATCTTTTAATGAAACTTTTAAAAGTAATGTGTATGTTTTGGAATAATAAAATAAAATAAAAAAATTGGAAAAAATAGCAAACAGACCAAATAAGGTCTTCCAAGATATCATGGGGAAAGCATTTATAGAAGTATATTGTCTATAGGACATGCACACTTCTTCAAATTATAAAACATACATTTAATTCCTGAAATAACACCATTTATAACAACCCTGTGCGGTCTGTCTATGAAGGATGTTCAGTTTACAGAGGAGCAGCAACAGATGTGCATTCAAGATGCTACACAGCTACGTATCAGTCTGCTGGATCACTGGTGCACACAGCATTCAGTGAATACAAGAGAGCACTAAGTATCATTGTTTAAAAGTAAAAAGAAATTACATTTTTAATATAAAGGAAGTCTAAAACCAAAAGAAAAACAAGACAAAGCTTCAACATTGGAGCAAGTTGTTCTCGCCTCTATTAAAATATAAATAAAGTTAAACAAATAAATATATATGTTCTACTCTAGAACTGCTTACAATTTTTGTACCTTTTTCTTCCCCATAAGACACTCTTGGTATACACAGCTGCTACCCACCTTGTAAAATGACTACCACTACTGAAAGACAAAAACAATGAAAATATTCACACATAACCCCAACACCTTCAAATACAAAATATCCACCCCCCCCACCAGTTCAAAGTTATCAATATTGAGTTTAGTTAACAGATCTTTTAGGATAAAAAGATCTCATTGGCACAAACCCAATTTTCTTTTCAAAGATGTGACCCATTCAGACGAAATCTGCGTATGACTCATCGGTGTTGGCAGTCAGGAGAAACTAAATGCTTTAAGTATGACTAAGCTACTCTCTGGGGCTTGTTAACCTGCTCCATCTTATGCAAGCCCAGCTGAAGAACTAGGTGAAAAGGACAAGATTAGATAAAACATTCACACAGAGGAGCCCACACATGTACAAATATATTCTCTCCTAATCTATGCTGTGCTGGTTTAAGAAGGTCTCTCCCAGTCTACTCCAAGTTACCCATCACCATTTCTCTTCTAGTGATTACAGCTCTTAGAGATGCTAACTAAGGTTGCTTTGGTGAACACTTCCTAATCTATTTCAGTCACTATGAGCTAGTTACCACCATACCCAATTTAACTACCAGTCAACAAAAACAGATTCACAAAGATATTCAAGGTGTTTTCACATCAGCAGCTCTGGCAGTAGATAATAATGGATTTTAAGTTCCAGGGAAGGGGGGGAATAAATTAGAAGATGATAACCTCTTCATCTAGTGCTACTGCAGCTGGGAAAGGACATATGTCTGCTTAAAAAGGGCAGAGAATTTTGGTTCATCCAGCAAAAGAAGTACTGACAGGAGATGTGCTTGTTGTCCAGAAAGAGGGAAAATAACGTTAGGGAAAAGTGCTCTGTAAGCCACAGGACAATACTGTCCCAAAGGCAAAGGGGTACATGCCAGGTATAAATCAATTCAGGCTGCAAATTAGAGGGCTATCAGAAAAACATGGTTCTCCAAAAAACTTCCTATTTAATAGTTTCCCCTACTAATCCCAAGTATTTTAAGACACATATTGATCAGGTTATGAAAGAAATATCATGAGGTGGTATTTCCAGTAGTACTAACAACAACACAAAGATCCTTCCCTTCCCACTGTGTCCCAGATCTTGTTCTCTAATTAAAATGAATGGCAGAGTACAATCTTTATTCCTATGTTTGTTTTAACTGACTCAACAGAACAATTCACAAAGAAAAATAAGTCATAAGAACTACAAAAAAGCTGTACTGGAATAACAGAAACACCTTACTGTCCCAAGTTTATTTCAATGTTAATTTATGCTCATTCAAAAAAAGTTATGAGAATTAATAAGCTGTTATAACCAGAAATCCCTTTGAAATAATACATGCCTTGAACTTATTCACTCTCACAGAATCAGTCTTGGGCCACATGCAATGAAAACATTCATTTCTTCTCTGATTTATCTTGTTTTCCAGTTAAGATCCATTGACAGGGCATGATCATCAATCAGTTTTCTACACAAAAAATCACACCAGTGTTCCTCCTGAGTCAGGGGTATGCAAGAAAGCAATCCAATTTCTTTGTTCACGCTTTACACTGCCAGCAGTGTCAATATTTTGGCAAAAGCAAAGATCCTCTCATTAAGGTCCTAGTGCAGGATTTTCATTTTACTTTCAGTTCTCCAATTAAATCAGTCACCGCACATGGTAGATAAATTGCAGCAGCTCAGCTTCTTCAGATGCACTCAAGTTTCCTCACAACATACGTATCAAGACATAATCATGCTGCCAGCTTCACTGACTGGAATTATTAGTTTTCACATTCAGCTACCTATCTGGAACAAATGAGGTGTGCTTACTGTCTGGTCAGGATGGGAGAACATGGTAAAACAGTGAATACCAAAGACCTGAGAAAAGCCTTCAGAAAACAATCACACTTTATGTTAAGAATTGCTTGAGTGGTCTGTAAAGGCTTGATAATTTAAGATCTTCTCTATAAGTGGTAAAAGCATATTTTAATGAGTATTAGGTCTTACAGTCAGTTACAAACATAAAGCAGTACAATACCATATGTTAAGAAACCATTACTGCTGCTATTGTAATCTTTCATAGGTGATATATATCATCAATAGATTTCATAGATGAGCTCATTATAAAGAAATGTGGCCATAAAACTAACCAGAGATTGAAGTGGAAGCCTCTTTTCCTTTGCATCAGGGTTTCCTCCTCTCTCTTACCTTTCCTTCTTTTCTCCACAGGACCCCTGTAGAAAACGCTGCCTTCCCTCTCTGTTACACTCTCCTAGAAGCAGGCACTGTAGTTTCAAACAACATAGGACCACAAAGTCCTAAAAATCTCAAGTCAAATTTCTCTGCAATTGATTAATTACTAATTTCCTCTTCCTTACAGCTAAAAAAGAAGCAGGGCTCACCTACCATCAGCAAAAAGCCTAGCATCACACATTTAAACAGACACTGATCCTGGTCAGGCACCCATTTCCACAAAAACCACAGAAATTTAGCACTTACTTGTATTTTCTAGCCCCACCAAGGCTGAACTCCGCTCAGTTCATGGCTCCAGAAGAAGCTAGATATTGAGCCAGACACAACCAACAAAAAGAGGCAGGTACCTCCCCAGGTGTTCCCAATTCCTCTTTCAGAGCCCTGCCCTTTCTGCTGGCCTACACAGGTGTTGTGAACCAACAGTAAGGGCTGACAACCTGTGTTTTTAGTAGTAGTAACCATGTAACAGAGAGTCAGAGGACACGCCACATTCAAAATCATTCTGTTTCTCGTGTTTTGCAAAATCATGAAAAGATTGAGCTTCTGAACTATGAAAGAGTTTCCCTGCCACCCATGAAAGCTTATAACACCTCATTTCGCTTCATTTAAAACCACTAGATCTCTATGTTTCTCAGCCAAGTTTGTGTAGTTAGTACCGAAGACATTGTTTTGGCCTGTTTTTCCAGTGCATAGGTAAAGCTAAAACCACCGGAAAAGGAGCAGACTTCCCCATCTCGGAAAATCCAACAGGCCAGACATCAGAAGAAGGCAAGAAAGATGAAAGCAAGGAGTTGTTTTAATCCCTGCTTCTGTACATTTCCTCCCCTGACTGCAAGTTTCTCTTTGAGATGCACTGATACGGGTAATGTTGACATGTAGAAGCTACATGAGAAGTCACAGTTCCTGAAGGGTCACACAGCACCTACAGGGAAATGACAGCACTCTCTTCCAGCCTCACCCCTGCTTCCAAAATCCAGGAAGATCTTCCTTCATTACAAGGAAGTTAGATAGCGATGGGTCAAAATGAAGAATGTCTGATCCCAGAAACAATCTTTTTTGCCAGTCATTTTGACCAAGCACAACCTGAAGCCTTCCAATTACAAACCAGGCTGGGTGTGAAAGATGTTGCCTAGATTCCTCTTCTGCCAAAGCACGGGAGACATCTGAACATGTGCATGTCTGTCTTTCACGCATACACAATACATATCTTGGTGTCTGGCTTGGTTTTATTTTGGAATAAAAACCAAAAAACCAAACATCCCAAAACATGAAGATACCAAATAACACTAAACATCACTGATGCCATCTCACATACCGCTATTCCCTCAAGCAGGGTATTTCAGTCTGTGGATATTATCTGCAGCTAGGAATTTCAGTTGTAACATCACTCTTCTTGCATTTAGTCACTTTTAGAAGGTTTGTGTAGAGATACTGAAAAAGTTACAGATTTAGCACCTTTTTTTTTTGTTAAAACCAGACTGAAAACCAGCTATCCAACTTACTTCCCTCTTGGACCTTCCTTTATGCTAAGCACTTCCCATCTGGCTCACTCTCTTTTTCTTTTTGGCTTGCAACATACTTGTGCTGTCAAACTAAATTACTTTTTGCAGTAAATTTCAGCTCCAACTCTCAGGCACTTTTTATTGAAGTATCTTGTTTGCCCTGGTATTGTTATAGTTCTCTTGGGATTTATATTATAAAATTTATTTTCATGGGTTTATAGCTGTGCAGTAAAAATTCTCATTGCACTGAAATTTGGCTTACAAGCATCAAGGAAAGAGAGCTTTTTGCTAATATTTAAAAAGAGTTGCATTGTAACATTTTAGTGATTTTTTTATATATATATTTCTAGATCTTTACAAGCAAGTCATTCATCTTCACTCTACTTTGCATTATTTCTGATACACTGTATTGAACAGAAAAAGATCTTACCTTATCTATAAAAAGTACATATCTGGCTTAAGGTTTTGATTTTAGAAGTTTCTAATTCAGTCAAAGCAAAATGCTTTCTTACAGACCTTTTCTTCCACTACCTCTCCCCCCCCACTCCTCCATATCAGATCTCTCCCTTCCTCACTGCCTCCTATGCCCACCGCTGCCCTGGAGCTTCAGGCTCTCCTCCTGGGGAAGGCAGGAGCTGGCAAGCCCATTTGTCCCCATTTTGGGTAATCTCCTCACCCCATCCCTGCTTTGTGATAGTACTAGGTAACTGTCCTCTGAAGCAGAGTTCTGGCAGCTAAAAATCAGACTATTCAGCAAGGGTTTGTTTCTCTTAGCAAAATAACGATGCTTAATTTACTGATAATTACTTTGAGTGCCAAGGTAAATCTCCTAAGACAACTGAAATGTTATATCCCCTTCCTCAAAATATTTTAGTGCCTACAGCACTCAAGTCAAAGATTATCTAACCTTTCAGACACTTCTACTTGTCACTGCCTGTAGAAGTCGATGTTCTATGTGAACAAAATATAAAAAGAGTTGGCCAGAATGCATACATAGTATAGCGTAAGAAATCCTGACTTCTTCCCAGGAATCAGAGACCCTGAAAGAGTTGAACACCTCCTCATGTGGATGTTACTGTGTTAGGTTATGCTTCGCAGGTCTCTACGTTCAAAGATGTGGTTCATCGTGAAGGCGAGTTCAGGGATGCGTATCCATTGAGCTAGTGTTTATAATATACTTGGCTTTCTTTTCCTGACTCCAAAACTTACCTTCAAATCAACCAGCTGCTACCCCAAATCAAATTTTGAAATATGCTGAGCATGACAGCATAGTGCTAGATTTCAATGTGGATCACTGAATAAACCCGAAGAGAACATGATGCAGGCAGTGAGGGAGTGTAACAAATCCTTCCCATCAGGTTCTCACCTTGACAACATGCCATAGTCTAGCCCACCCGCACACTTGTTACTAAGGAGCAGCTCTCACTCTGGATTTACAGAGCTTCATGAGAGATCTGCTTTTAAGGAGGAATGGCAGTCGAGACTGTAGGTTCATGAGCTGAAGAGGAGGTCAGCAGCAGGGCCAGCTAAAGGAGGTCCTGCTCTCCAGGAGGCAGCCGCTTGCTGGCCCTCACTCCTTGCAGCACACCACCCCTTCAACTCTGCCCCATGGCTGCTCACAGAGACGCGCTGTGGACAGGAGACTTCTCTTTGATGAGAAATAACACTTTGTTTTGGGTAACACCACTGTCCCACAGATACCTCTGCTAGCGCAGCGGAGGGGCCAGCATGCAGCAGCCCAGTGCTCCAGGTGGCATTGGTGGTGACTCTTCGAGGCCATCTGCTTGTTGCAAGGCAGTTCTTAGGCAGCGCACACTACTGTCCTATAGATCACAGCACCATGATTGCAAGGCACTACAGCTGCAAGCCCTCGTCAGAAAACCCGTAAGCGTCAAAGTGCTTCAGAACCTAGGATCCTTAAAGGAAGACTGGCAGTGACCTTTTCCAGCAAACTGCCCTTCATCATTTAAAAAAAAAAAAAAGAGAGAGAGAGAAAAAAGAAAGCAAATACAGCCTATTGGGGGGGGGGGGATAAACAGCATGTTGATAACAGGTTTCAAATTCAGAGCCAGTTCAGTCTAGCAAGAGGGTATTTACACTTGAATAGATGGTAGCACAAAGCTGATTGTCATACTGTGGTCTTTAATAGTTTGCTCACCCTGAACGGCTGGGATTGCCAGAGATAAAGATACAGCCCTACAGCTCCTCTGCTTTGTAGCATGCATTAGTTATTTACACCTGCTCCAACTTGGCACAAAATGCCAGTGACTCAGTCTGACACCATCATAGGCTTGCTTACAGAGGCATAAATGAATCTACAATGCACAAGTCCAAGAGCTCTCCTTTTTAATTTTGCACATCTTGTGGCTGTGTATGTCTAAAAAGGAATGAAGGAGTTGTGAATTTTTTTCAGGTATTTTGTGACAATATCCACATGTCATTTCTCTGTCTACATGATCTCGTGATTCAGGCTTTAAAAAATATATATTACCATACACACTAAAGATGTTACAATGCACTGCACCCACTTCTACTTGCCTCAGTCTGTGGATCCCACAATCTCTGCTGACAAAATTTAAGGTCACATGAGTAACTCAGCAGAACCACTCATATAACTAGAGCCCTAAAGACCAAGCAGTGCCATCACTTGCACACAGGTGCAAGAGACTAGACCAAATATTTGGGAATAGAAAACATTTCCTGGACATACAGGAGTGAAATATCATGGATACATGTTCCTCTTTTTTAATCAATCTTGCTTTGTACTGCTGTAATTCCTGTAGAAGACTGGACTATTTCCACCCATCTTCCATTGTGTATTAGATCCTCTGAAGGAAGTTAGACCTTGCTTCCCTGAGAAGCACTACCCCAAACTCATTTATTGCACCTGCAGGCGATCCATATAAACATGCTGGGTGAGCTGGACTTGGAAAGGAAGGATTTGGAGAATGAAAGATTGCCTGAAATGGACGACAAAGTGGTGAGGGGTAGGCCTCCACTAAAGTTGTTAAATTTGGTTAAAAGTCAGAAACTTTAAAATTATGACAAAAGACCAGACCAAAGGTCCATCTAGCCCATTACCTTGTCCCCAGCACTGTCCAAGGGCAGATGTCTTGGGGAGAGCTTAAGATGATTTCTGTTTCTTGCTTTACCTTCCCCTCACCACCAAGCTACCAGCTACTCTCAGAGAGAACTCATGATTTTTATTAAGTGATGTATTGGGTCTAACTGACATGGAGTTAATTGTCCCCATAGCAGCCCTCGTAGTGCTGTGCTGTGCATTGGTAGCTAGAAAGGTGTTGATAGCACACCAGTGTTTTGGCTACTGCTGAGCAGTGCTGGCACAGCATCAAGGCTGGCTCTCCAACATTTTTGCCCCCCCCTCAATGGCAGGCTGGGGCTGAGCAAGATCTTGGGAGGGGACATAACCGGGACAGCTGACCTAAACTAACCAAACAGATATTCCATACCATATGATGTCAGCTCAGATATAAAAGCTAAGTAAAGGGAGACGGAAGGGGGCATTTTTTGTCTTCTGGAGCAACCACTACGCGTACTGAAGCCCTGCTTCCCAGGAAGTGGCCAGACATCGCCTGCTGATGGGAAGTAGAGAATAACATCATTTGTTTTCCTTTGCTTTCATGCACGACCTTTGCTTTCACTTTATTAAACTGTCCTTACCCTGACCCACGAGCCTTTTGTTATATTTTCTCCCCCCTGTCCAGCTGAGGAGGGGAGTGATAGAGCAGCGTTGGTGAGCACCTGGCGCTCAGCCAGGGTCAGCCTACCACTATCACTGATGGGCTCAGCCTTGGCCGGCGCGGGTCCATCTTGGAGCTGGCTGGCATTGGCTCTGTTGGGTATAGGGGAAGCTTCCAGCAGCCTCTCACAGAAGCCACCCCTGTAACTCCCCCGCTACCAAAACCTTACCACACAAATCCAATACAAGTGAAAAAGACACCGTTCACTGCATAGCTTTGTAGGCACAAAAGCAATGTAAGAAACTAGTGCCTGGGTTACATTAAAGAATATTAATTGGAGAAAACTGAAATGACCACAACAGCAATAGGCACATGCTTACTGCAAACCAGCATCTCCTGCATCAGACCTGGAAATCATTTGGACATATAAAGACACAGTCACAAACCATTCTTTCTCTCTTAGATGCCTGTCACACTGTGTGTTAAATCAGTGGCTTGCCACTGCCTAAGACATATTGAATGTATCCCACAGGATTAGACTCTGCTGCTCAGATGGACAGGAAACAGTATTTAAGAATTGCATTTTGACTCTTCCAGGACTTCTGTCTGAGACAAAGCTCAAGCAGCTTACCAGCAATGGGCTGACCTTGGCAATTCACTGGTACATAACACTGACAATGGAATAACTTGACAAAATTTGTTCTGTGCGAGCACTGCCTTCATTAGTTCTTCATCATCGATACTCTCTTCAGAGATGGTGCCCTTTAACCGTCTTTGGGGCCCAGCAGTGAGCCCCGCTGATGAACTGATCCATGTTAAACCAACCTAACAAGAACAATAATGAACTTGGGCAAATTCTTTCTTATTTGGGAGGGCAGCTGTTATGTTGATATGACTGAGGGGAAAAAGGAATGGGATAAGGAGTGTCTTAGGGGAGCTACAGGAGAGCACGGCAGCCCAAGCAGGCAGCTCAGTAGCTTTTGGGGAGAAGAATATATGTGAATGAAAGAGCAGTGAGGACAGTAATGTTTTTATCGATTGGCTCTTCCCAATTCTACTAACATGTGTAGCTTTTTTTTTTAATAGAATTTGACCAGACAGGCAATACACAGACTGTTGAACACAGATTTCCCAAGTACCCAATACATTATATAAAATACATGATATCAAGCTAAATAATGCTAATGCTCAAATGTACATCCTGTAAGTAGGCTCTTCCAAGCACTAGAAGTTGGGCACGTTTGCAGGTTCAGAGCTGACATATTCTACCAGGGTCAAGCACACAGGCTTCGCTTGGAAATCTACTGTCAGCAAGCATGACAACTCTAAACCTTGTACACGGTATGGACAAAGAAAAAAAATTGCAGATTAAATATACATTTTTTCTGCCTTCCTCTATTCCTTCAATAACTCTTCCTACAAGACATCCCATTAAATCTTAAACATCAAGATTCTTCCAAGTTCCAGAAAAATTAGGCCAATTACACCAGGGATATGGGACTGGGTTCTGAGGTCAAACAGTTGCTATGGTATTAAGTTCCCTGATACCACTGAAGTTAAATTAACACTGATTTAATAAAAGCAATGTTTTAATTGGGATATAAAAGTCTACTTCCAGTGTTTACTAGAGCACAAGCTCTGCAGTGATTAAGAGAAGCATGGTTATTCTTTATTTGATTTGAAGATTTTATTTTGCTTTTAAGGAAAAAGAAAAATGAGTACATCCCAGTTTGTATCTTCATACACATTTATAATTTATGCTCTGTTGACTGAGAGAAAAAGAACAAACATATTAAAATTTGATACCTGTCCTCCAAACAGAGGAAACATTTCATGACAGAATTTGCATTGTTTAGCTCTGATCATCTCCACATTTAGTTGTCATTGCTGTCTTAAATATCACTTCTATTTCTTCTTCAAGAATTGAGGAACAGCTTTTTGACAGCATTTTGATTAAATGCTCTAAGTACTGAACCATAACTCCACTTCCCACACTCATTCTGAACTTACTTTAACTGCTCACTGATGACTTAACCCAAAACGTTAAGCTTTACCATTTGTTCCTACAAGACCTGCTGCCCTGCAGGGAAACCTCTGACAGTATTACTTAATGAAGTCAGTTTTGCAAATACTGGACATCAATGTTTTCTTTCATATAATTTTATTTTTTGCCAAAAATAACTTGATTATACAGTAAGGATGTGGTAGTCAGAGAGTCGGATATCAAAATAAATGCTAAGCAGTGGATCAAATAATTTGAACCCCAAGCCACAATTAAAAAAAAAAAAATTCATTTTGCTTTTTAGCAAATGTTATTTATCTTGCCTGTTAGCAATCCAGACTTCACTCCAACCCAGAATGTTTGAGTGTTGACATGAATGAAATAAAGTAGCATAATGCTATATCTCCACCTAACTGCTTGTCTTCTTTGCATAATCCCATTTTTATCATTTGTATTCAAACGAATCTAAAGAATGCAAGGGTAGTAGGGTAAAAGACACTGTACAAACAAAATAAATTAGCCCCAACAGACAAACTTAAAACATGTTTTAAGAATGGAAAGCCTGGAAGAAACATATCCTACTCTGAGATATAAATAGCTCTGCTTCAAGTGTAGGATTAGTCCTCCACTTAAACTTTTGCAGAGCCTCATGATATTCCACCATTGCCACAAACTGCTTGTGCCCAGGGATTTTCAGGACTAATCCTCTTGAACACAGATGTATTATAGCTTTGCCCTATCTTCAGACTATTGCATTGCCCTTCCTACCATTACACCCTTGTATTCTGCATTTGAATGTCTTCATTTTTAAGCTTCTGGTGCATGTGCAAGCCATCAGTTACTCTCTCCACTGAGAGAGTGCATCCAGTAACAGGTTTGGGATTTTACTCTATTTATAATAAAATATTTTATTTTTTTTTAATCGAGACAGCAATTACTATGATTGCATCTGGGTTTAATTTATCTCCTTAAACAAGTTTTGTGGTTATCCAGAGCATAATGCCATTAAAAATTTTACACAGCTGAGATCTATCGTGAGGGAGAAAGAAATGCTTGAAAGGCAGATTTATGAACTACAGGTAATGAATGTTGCTGGACCCTGAAGCACTCCTACTGCAATTACAAGTAGCTATTTTCAAGGAAGCCTAAGATTCCCAAGCGAGTTTAAGCACCTCCAGCTTTAGGAGGCATCACATTGTGTTGGCAGGTTGGAGGCTTCAGGGAGGAGCCTCCAGTAGCTACCGCCTGCCTTTTCCCATTCACACGGGCACGGGCGTGCAGTTCAGGCTCGGCAAGCAGGCTCTGACATCCTTGGGCAGATACTGCTCCTCATCCCCCCTGCCCAGGGCACTGTACCACTTCCAAAGCTGTGGGTCTACAAGCGAAGCGGGATCCTTTCTCCTGCTGCTGGAAGCCACAAGGTTCAAGCTTCTTGACAGCCCCCCTCCACCACCTGCTTGACAATAGTCTCCAGTCGTCCCTCCTGTCTCTTGTTGTGCGGCTCTCGTCTCTGCAAACTTCAGCAAAAAAAACTGTCACTCCCCTCTTCCCTGGAAGCAACTGCTTCCTATTGCACCAGAGAGCCGCAGCAGCATTCAGCACTGCTGCTAAGGGGTTAAAAGAGTCACGAGGGGGAGAGCTGCTCCCCACCACCACCTTTGACTTTCCCCCAAGTATGGAGACTGACCCCAAAGTATGGAGACTGCCTTACAGGCCCTACGGGAAATGAAAACAGAGCTGAGGGAAGCAGAGAACATAGATTAATTGCTTCTGTTTCACCTTTCCTTGTAGCATAGAGGCAAAGAGTGATTTAGTAAGGATGAAGGATGAGAAATTACCAATAGACAGGCTAGGCAGATTTGGATCGCTTGCTGCTGCCAGAAACCAATTATTATCTTTCTTCTGCATAATCCAGGTCTTTACTTCCAGACCCCACCTGCAATTAGCAATGCAGTGTCTTAGTAACACCTACATCCATTTTTGTTATTGGATTATAGTAGCGGTCAGACCCACCAAACCAACCAGTGTGCCAAAAACTGCACAAACAGTGAGAAGACAATACAGTTGTCAGAATTACAATGTCAGGGGAAAAAAAATTATGTGGAATATTTAAACCTCAGGTATACAACAATTGCATTATTTACTAGGGCACAATTAATTTGCATTGATGTTATAAAGAGTAACAAATTGCTGTCGCTGATGTAGCTTGTGTAGGATGTGCAAAACTGCAGAAGTCAGCAGTACAAATACACTGGCTATTAGGAAATAGCTGGCCACTGTAACTCTGTGGTCTAGGAAACACTATGTCAGCTTCTACTTCTGTACCCACTTAAATAAATCTGGTTGATATAGGTGAACTCAATTACCACAAAGGCTGATTTATTAATTGGGAACAAAACATTACCCTATGAAACCTTCATTAAAAAGCATTTAACTGTGACTAATGTTAGTATATTGTTATGTATGATCTCAAGCATTATTAAGTAGGCGTCTGACAAATGATTACTGCATGTCTTCTCAATGCCTCTCAGTAAGGTATATTTGGTACATGGCTAAACTAAATGAGGTCCTGCCTCTGCTGAAGCCCTCAACCTTTTCCATGACAAATGCAAAACCTGTTAAGATACATGCAATTCAATTAAATGGGACAAAAATCAGCCTGAAGAAAAGCATAAATATACCATTTCCATGGTACTTTACACAGTATTATAGAGAAGTTTCATGGACTGTTTCTCATAACACCACTTGCTAGATGGTCCTTATACATAGGTAGACAGATGGATTTTGTAGACTTATGATAATTTGAAGCATGTCACAGTAATGAAGCATGTGGCATTTTTTTCTTTTAATTCTGTCAGTTCTGTGACAGCAAGAATTATCACCCCAATACAGCATATAAGTATGCTTGACTTTCAGCACATCAAAAGTAAAATCTCCAGATGTGTTCCTGTGGCATTAATTAACATAGAACTGGAACAACGGGATCAAATCCAGATCAAGAAAAGAGGTTATCTGCCTTTCTCAGGTAGGAATTGCTGGAGAGAGGGAGAGAGAGAGACCAATAAAATTACAAGCCAAGTTTGCCCATTCACAAGTTCAGAAGTTTTATAAGCATTTAAGAACCCATCTATCACAAAAAAAGGCAAATGCAGGCGATAACTCACTTTTGTGAGTTTGAAAGCACCACTGTGAGTGTCTGTCTTAAAGGGATCTTTAAAAGAAGCTATAATTTGACCCCTATCCTCACACAGCCACTTAACCTTCCTCCCAACTGTCACCAGCTTATCAGCAAGCATTTGCTTAGATGGTCTGTGATTTATGGTCTAACAAAAGGAGGGGAGCTGCCTTGCAAAAAGGCTTAGGCTATGGAGAATACCTTCATAGATGGAACATCAACTCACATGCCCTCTAGAAGGAGCAAGGATCTGGAAGATCCAGCCTACATCGTAGCTACTCTCAATGTTCATTAAGTAACCACCATACAGTATTATATTTCACAAGTGTTTGATTGCATCGTGACATTTTTAAGAGGTGATGTTCAATTATCATAGTTAATGATAAACTGATTATGAAACCATAAAAATAATGAATCAGATGTTATCAGTATCTCCACAGCATGGATGAAAATGCACATATGTATCAAACAAAATTAAAATAGCGGTACATTTGACAACAAAATGAAAAAAGAAAGCTACCAGCAGTACAAGTTATAAATAAAACAATTTGCAAAACAATTTGAAGATGTCTGAATTAATGACATTAAAAATAAGATGTCCAAGTAGAAATCTCACTAAATATTCTTCAAAACACTGTACACTTTTGCACATCAAGTTTTCAGTCAAAATCCTGCTCCACAATATTCAGCATATGCTCTGATGCTTGATACTGTAACCAGTATATTGTGCTGTATAAATTATTTAATCATGCTTTACAAGCTATGTAAAACCTGTATGCCAGAAACTCATGTGCATAACCATTCTGTATTTAAACAAACAGAAAAGCCACTATAGAAAATTTTGCCTTCTCAAACAAGTAAAATGTGGTTTCAAATCTCTTTTTTTTTTTCACCCTCCCCTTACAGGATCACAACAACAGCTGCTTGCATGATGGATCTACGCAGATATCCTCTGGATGAACAAAATTGCACACTAGAAATTGAAAGTTGTAAGTTACTGGAGGGAGAGGGTTGGCCAAATGACTGCTGTGGTTTGAAAGACCTGCACAGGTTAGGTAAAACAGGAGCAAGTTGTTCAAATACTGTGTGTCCAGTGAGCTTGCACACTGAACATACCCAATGTATTTCTGTAATACATAAGCCAAAATATGTCTAATTCACAATATTGATTGATCCAAGCTTGTAAGATGTCTTTCAAAATCTCTTGTCGAGGAAGGGTGAAGAGTATTTCTTGATGATTACATTAGAGGACAGCAACTGAGCACTGTCCATCTTCAGCACCTAATCACTGCAGAAGCTGAATTAATTACTTCACCTCAGTGCATTCATCTCTAACATCAAGATTAACATCTGCCCCACATGGTGGTGGCAGGATTGATCAATTGGTCTTACCAAAATACTTGGAGGTTATAAAATGAAACAACTTGATCCTTCAGCACCAAGGTTAATGAGAGCTTTGCCATTGTCTTCCATGAGCACAGGATCCAGGCATGCACTTGAAAATTTTTGTCATTAACATAGTCTTTATATGTTTTATGATGCTAGCCTTTAGAGAAATGCCTATCAAGGTTCTTGAAAAGAATTTTGATTCTGTCATTGGTCAAACCAGCTGCTGCCGCTGACCACAGAGCTGTCTGTCTAAACAAACTGGTTAAGACTGCATAGAGTCCAAGGCAAAATATTGCAGCAGTTTTCTAAGAATTTCCATTTTTCACATTACAACTGTTGCACTGTTAGAGTTAAGCAATCTTTTTTTGTAATAATACTTCTCTCTAAAGTATGACATTCTAGAAAGGATTAACAGATTTCCCCAAATACAGTATTTTGGTTCAGTTTACTGAAGAGAAAAAACAATTTTAACATACGAACCTCAGCTTTGATGCATAGTTTGAAGTGTTAAATGAACAGAGAAACAAGCTGATCAAAGATTAACCAAAATAATTCCCTAATACCTATGTCATCAACAAAGGCGATGTTTTCATTGTTTGTAGCACATCCCATTCAAGGAACTAAAAGTTCTCAGAAGTCCAGTAAGTACAGTTTTCATTCTGCAGAAACACATGATATAAGATTTTGCTGTGGACTGAAAAGATATTAAATTCCCCAAAACCTCAGAGCATCAATTTTCAAAAGGATTCCATTAGTCTTCAGTTGCTTAGATTTGACAAATAGAAACATTTTCACAATGTCGAAACAATGGAATATTCACATATAAAATGTTTAATAGTATTGTAACACAAATATAGAATAAGTAAATCTAAACCAAAGAAAACAAAATCACTTTGAGACTTAGAAAATGTTGCTGGGAAAGATTTCAATTTATTCTGAACTGCAGAGGTTTTCATCAGTTGTGTATACATAAATGTAATATATCTCAACATATCTGTGAGGTGGCGATTGTCAGGCACTGAAAAAAGCATACAGTCAGTCTGGAGCACTGATGAGAGACAAGATGGGCTCTCAGCCCAATGTTTATACTTGTTTATAATTTATACTTGATGGCACCAGAAAGATACTTTATTTAAAGCATCAAAATGGGCACATACCTTCAAAATTACTCTCCATAATGAAGTATTTTGTTTCTCTGTAAGTCCATAATCAATATCAGCCTTAATATAAGTCAGTGGACGTGCAGCTTTTCATTTAGATTTTAAATTGTTTGGTAAGAAATTTGAAATATTTTCCCAATAATTATTTGCTTTTGCTCCTTTTCCTGGAATGTCATTTTATAGTGATTTTAGAAATTCTCTGCCAGATTGAGAACAACAAACCTTTTATTCCACCAGCAAATTATTTCAATCAAGTAAACATCCACAGTAGGCTTAATGAAAATTGTTTTTACTAGAGAGTATTGTCTGAACAGAACCTGCTAATTTATTTCTTTAGAGATGCAAAAATAGTGGTTTTTATTTTTAAGATCCTAGCACTTTGGCATTGCAGGCAGACATCTCAGAAGCAGGGAGACAGTGTTGTCAAAGTTCCCTGTGAAGCACCTCAATGCCTACAGTCCCGAGTCACCACAATAGCTTATTCTCTGTTCACCGTTCAACACGTACAAGGAAATCTCTGGAAGGACATACTGGTTATACTCTATATTAAAGCCCCTCAACAGACACAGTAGCGTGGCAAGCTGGGCCAAGTCAATGTGCATGTAATGAATAATTGTGTTTGTTAGACCAACATGTATTAACCTTCCCTATACATCTTCTTTTGGTTAGCCTGTCCATATCTACATTGCTCTGAGTTGACTGAAGCACTGCAACACCACAGCCCTGTGTATAAAGACATATACAGCCATTTTCCTCTCAGTCCCGAGAAGCAGAGGTGGTAGGCAATTGTAACTTCCTTTTCCAGTGCTGCCCATCACTCTACTGATCTCCCCAGTTACTTTATGCTGGTGCAAAACTCTATCCAAATCTCATAATCCACCACTTTACAGGACCTACAGAGCCACTCATTAAGCTGCATACCCACCTTTGGGCTTTGCAGTTCCCTGCCTTTTTTGGCACAAACCAGTTTTCTTGATGTTGCTTGCTGCTGCTTGGCTCATCTCCAGCTTAAACTTATTAAGGCATGCAATGGATGCATTTGGAGAACAAATCATATCTTGATTTTCAAAATAAAGTGCATAACACATCTCTTCAGTAACTTTTCTACCTGATCAGGAGAGGAAATGGAGATATATGTATTGTACCAGAGCAATCAAAATGGGTGAATTCATACTGAAGTTGCCTTCATACTGAAGTTGCCTTCATACTGAATTTGTACCTGAATTTATTTACTGGGAGATAGTTGAAGTCTCCAGCCCAGTCATGAGTCAAGCTGATCAAAGTACCTGAGCTTTTATCAGCTAGAAGCCCAAATAACGAAACCAGACTGACACTTGGCTGGCTCATACCTCTTTATTCACAAGCTTTCACATAAATGAAGCTTTGTAGGGATGAATGCTCAGTGAGAATGGACTTAGTACTACCACTGAGACCTCATCAAGAATCAAAATTAGCATTAGATGGAATAAGCAATTAAAATGCTAACACAATCAGGGATGAGAGAATACCATGTCACCCATGTGGCCAGGCACACATGCCCAAAAGAAAATTGCTTTTCAGACCTTTTGAACACTTGCTATAAATAATTCATGTCTCCAAAGATATATATGTTGATATGTTAATACTTGTTGAGCCAATCCAAAGAAATCAACAAAATCTTTATTCACAATTTGCCAACAGGTCAAAATTGGCAGAGTGCATTACTTCTTATCAGTATTTAGATCAGTTCTACTAACAACTGAATGATTTTGCAAAAGAACAAGCATGCTTACCTCCTACCGAAAGCCCACAGGTAGTACATGTGTCAGGAGCACTGGCATCTTTGACAATTCTCCACCTAAAATATACCTTCTATGCACCACAGCTTTTCTCCTCTGCATCTCTAAAACTCTTGAAAATTATTGATCATACCTGGAAGAAGAACAGAGCTCTGAATAGCAGGCTGCCTACTTCTTTCTTAGGCATTTGAGTACAAGTAAACCAGTTGTCCTGCGTACTCTGCACTTAGTAGTACCCATTAATCCCCATGAAAGCTACCAGGGGCCAGAGTGGAGAGGGTGAATAAAGAGGTGATAACCGTGACGACTACCTCTCTGTTCGTGCCACATGCGTTAGGCATGTGACGTTTTCTTCCATGACAGAAACAGTTTATGAGATTCTCACCCTCAATCTCTCCTTCCAGCTCCTGCATCTCACTTCAGCTATTCAGCTTTCTATTGTGCCAGTATACAAATCTTCACAGAGCTAGGATGAAAATGAAATTGTTAACAATTTCTTGGTTTAAAAAATATCCCTTTGAAAGAAAGGTTTATCTACCTCAATTTTGGGAAAGACAGGAATTAAATAAACCCCAGGGCAGAGCTGTTCCTTAAATAAAAGGGCCAGGGAAGGTGGTGCTGCAATCACTAAGCTGTCCTGGAACTGCCTGTCTAACAGCAAGCAGCATCTCTCACTGCTAGACAGACACTGTACACTATGTGCACTGCCAGACCATTTTCAAAGCACTGGAAAGTGGTTTTGTTCATTTTTATACTGTGTACGGCTATATGGTTTAACCCACGTGGCACCAGCTTCGAGAGCAGTACTGTCTGTGGAAACCATCACTGAACGATAATCACTACTTTGAGGAGATGTGCTCTAAGTTGCCATTGCCACTGACTTTCTTCTTCTGCTACTTACAGTCATCTTGGCTTCAGCAGGAACATAATAACAGTAACATTGACCTTCTTTTAATCCTAACTTTGTTTCTTAACAGCATTTTTATCCTTGGTGCTGCCAGTAATCATGCAAGGTTGATGCATGCAGAAAGAAAACGATAAATGGAACTGGATACAGAGACAGCAAAAAGACCTGTATGGACGTGTAAATCTATGCAATACTAATAGCCCTAAATCTAGTAGCTCTCAGCAGCACATAATCTGACATAGAAGTAACATGTCTGATCTTCAGCTGGTGAAAACTGGCATGGCTCCATTTTTGTCAATTAAACCAATTCAACTCACAACGAGAATCTTCTCTCTCTGCTTTTTTATTGGTTGTTTCAAATGTTTGTTCCAAGTGGACAGCCCTTTCCTCAGCCCCACCCTTTAAATTAGATCTGATTAGCAGAAACACTGTAAATTAACTCAGAATGAAGATACATGTTTATGAGGAGTGTTCAATGCCTGTAGAAAATGCACACAATTTGGAATTTAAGCAAAAAGACAAGGGGTGAATATTAAACCAAGTCAAAGGTCTGTATGGGCATGTAAAATATCTATCCTGCATTTAAATGGGAGTAGTTATTAAACTGATCTCCACTCTCCTGCAGATGTAAATGCATGGCTTACATGGAGGTGCATACCTGCAGGTGCAATCACAAGCAGTATGACTGTGCAATAGAAACAGCAAGCAAAAGCCTAACAGTTAAACCAGTGCTGAGACACTAGACCATGGCCAAGATGGATCATGTGTTCTTCCCACTGTTGCTAAACTCCCTTAAAAAAACTGAACTTTACGAGCTTTATGTTCTTCTAATCCCGTGTACAAGGACAACAGGGCTGCCGAGTGGTTCCCTGAATAGCATCCTTTGGAAAGCATGTCAGTCAACAGATTTTACGCTCAGATTGACAAGTGTTACATGTGGCACCATCCTGTCTCCTTGCGTTTGAAGCCCTGTCTGCTTCCTCAATTCAGTCTCGCTTATTCACCCAGGGTCAGCCTGTGGCTGGACCGTGCATGGGTGTGAGCTCAGAAAGCTGCTGCAAACGCTGCCCTCTCTCCCTCCCGGGCTCCCCCCCAACATGAGAGCTGCAGGATCTCCTTCGTCCCTAAAGTGTGGCAGGAAGGTGGCATCTGAGCGAGTCCTCTCCCTGTCCGGGGGTGCTTCCCCACCTCTAAACCGAGCAAGCTGGAGACACATTTTCCCCTCCAAAAGCTCGGCGCTCCCCAGGGCATCCACAACAGCTGCACAGCTCTATAGCAGTGCCAGAGCACACCAATACTGTAGCACCCACAACCTGGACCTCTCTTGAGTTCCCCTGTGTTTTTAAGGGACACTTACTCCTACTGCAGAAGGAGCATGCTCCAGAGGAACCAGGCAGTCCCACAGATGAATTGCTTTTAGGCTACTCAAAGAATAGTTGAACATCACACTATCTGTGAACAGAAAGGCAGTGAGTCATTACACCTCACACGAATGCTGTGGAAATTAGCCAAAGACAATCCCTGAAAATCTGAAGTGCTAAGAATTGTTCCTTAATAATACTTAGCAGTAATTTAAGGCACTGCAAATAGCAGCAAAACAACTGTGCTACACAGGAATGGGAAAAGAGCACAAAGAATCAAACGCTGCCCTATTACCAAACCTCTCCAGCAGAGCAGCCAATGCAGGGATAATACATGCTTATATTGAGCCAGCAGATTTTTTTCATTAAAAAATTACATTTCTAGCTTTTCCAAAGCTATCTTACAGGACTGCAGAACTATGTATGCACAGCTGACAACCAGAGAAATGTATACATTTAGGAGGAGGAGAGCACTTTGGTTGCACACATTCCTTCACACACATTTTCACAGCTTTGCTCAAGCAGTTCACCTTATTCCAAATTCTGCAGCGGCAGATGGGGAGACCATATCAGAAGCTTTACACCTGTTTCAGTGTCTAATACCGTGATGGCCACTGGAAAATTCTGTGTATAAAATCAAGGGATTTTATAACTGGAACCGCTTCATCAGCGGAGCTGGGATCTGTAACAATCCATTTCTCACAGATTAGCATATACTGGGACAGAGGAGACTTAATACTTGGCTGGAGGTTACCCAGACTGCTTGGCACTCTCGCGTGAGCTCTGATGGATGTCAGCTTGGCAGTTTAAGATGTTAAATCCCCCAGCTGTTAGTTCTGCTGTGCCAGGTAGCCTCTGGCAAGGGCTACAACTGCTATGGCAGTTCACAACCCAGTGCCTTGGCACAAGCCCACTGTCCCTGGCAGCAGCTGCAGCAGGCTCTGGATCGGCATGGGTGAGATGCAGACACACATCTCTGCTGATAAAGGAGCAGACAGAAGGAGGAGGTAAACAACCAGGGACAGTAGCATCAAACTGCTGCAGCTAAATCACCCAGCGCTTGTCTGTCAGAGACTTCTGACTGCACACAGCTGCCCCACTCTAGCATCCTTCATTACAAATGTAAGTGCTGACCACACCGCACTACCTAGAAAATAAGACAGGATACCGTTATTACTCTAATACTCTTTGTCACTTTGAAGTCACCAATATCACAATCACGGCGTGACCTTGTGGACTAAGCTTGCACCTGGCTTTCACTCAGCAGAAAAAAATGATGTGCCGACAGCACCGCCCTGACGATAAATTAAATCCCCATTTGGGTTTTCTCTTCCAGCATCCCCCAAACTTAAGTGAAATGTGTTTCACTGTCACAGGATAGGGAGGGCCAGGCTATGTTCCAATTTGGCAAGTTATTTACTTATTGGCAAGCTACTCTGTGTTTTACAACAGGTCTGAGCAGATTAACAGAACTGTCCCTCTGGTCTCAAAAATCTGTGTCTCTATGACAACTGTAATGCTGCAGCGTGATTCAGGGATCGACACTGCAACACTGAGCCATGCATTAGCCTTCTCAGCAGCACTCTTAGAAACTGCTTCACTTGTGTGGGTGAACAGAACAAGCCCACAGAAACCTGAACAGAGCGAGTTGGGGAAAAGAGGAAGATTTATTTAATCAGCTACAGTATAGAAAATGGCAATTCTGCCTTGACTCCATTCTTTTTATGGCTGTCCCTGCTTCATACAGAAATAGACCTAACACTAAATATATATAATGATTTGATGAAGGTGCAACCAACTTAAAGTGATATTGCAGTGAATCAATAAAATACTCCACTTGAACCTCTACATAGTTTGATGCCAGAAAAAACAACAACTGTGTTCATACCTAAGTATTCATTATCACCTCTGTTGGCACAGAGTGGTCTGACAGAATGAGATTTGAACAGATTTATCACAGCTCCCTGCTTGAGACAAGACTGCATTGATCCAGGGTATGATTGCATTTGAACTACCAAGGATGTAAGAACCTACGCCTCAAACAAAAAGGGCTATTTTTATTAGAGATGAAAAACCTGTCTTAAATCCAAGCTTTCCCAGACAGCTTTTCCTTTGCCTGTCTGCAGGCACCAGATATCTAGTAATTTATTCATGCCTGGCAATAAAAATTCACTAATGAATATGACTGTGCTGGTACCTGAGGCAGCAGGAGCTTTGAGCTGGATCCACTCATGTCTTTTCCCTAAAGTACCCAAAGCCACTAAAAGGGCATCTGGTCTCGTCCTGCTTCTTCTCACCAAGCACATCAAATTGCTTCCACAGAAGGCATAATCTCTCCCCTCCCAAAGGAGCTCATTGCTCAGAGCATTCTAAAAACCAGTTGCAAGGCCCCTTCCCAGCTAAAAAAAGGCTGGAAGGACACTCAAATCTATGCCTTTTTTAAGAGATTCCATCTTTCTGATGTTTCTAATGAGGGCAGCTCCCATCCCTCACATTTGCTTAGGTTCTGCCACATCTGTAAACAAAGAACTTTGCTCACTCACCTGCCTGTCAGACTCCCCCCGCTCCCCCATGAGACGTGTCAGCCATAAACCCATGTCCCTGCATGTGTCGCTTCCCACAGACCCTCCAAACCGTGGGGAAAAAAACCCTCATTTTCTCCGGTTTTACTTGTCTCTGGTTATTGCAGTATAGCGCTGGGAATAAGACCTCTCTTCTGCTTCTGGCCAATTCCTTTAATTGCTCTAAAATACATACTCAGCCTTAAATTTCTTTCAAACTTGGTGGACTATGAAGAGAGAGAGCGAGGTATCTATTCCAAAACTCAGGTCACTCAAACAGTGGGATCTTTCTGAGATTTACTATCTGAATGCAAAATGCAGAAGAGTTCCTGCCTGCCCATCTTGACTTAGTCTGCCAGCTGCAAGTGATATAAGGTTCCTAGCATTTCATCCAATTCACAATTCACAGGTGGGTCTCCATCCATGCCGCCTTCTGTACTCCCATTGCTGCCTGCTCTATGACATGCACAAAATGCCTTATTTCACAAGGGCTCTGCCATGGATCAAATGCCATATTCAAGCAACTAGCTTCCACAAACCCTAGCAAAAGAATAGTTAACACCAGAAAAACAGAAAAGCACATTTTATCACAGCACACTCATAAAACAAGAAAGACAGTACCATAGGAAACATCCCAGCAAGAGCAGGAACGGAGATCAACACACGCAGGCTGCTGGTGTGATCCCATATACTGCCTATCGGAACAGCAAAGCGACTGCTCTCTGGGCAACATATTTTGCAATTCGAAACACACTTTAATCATTTCTAAAGACATTCAGATAATACACCCTAGGTCACTCCATACACCCTATGCAGAATACACACACTGAGCTTGTATCACTGCAAATTTACTCTCAGAAGCATCGCCCATGGAGACTCTGCATGCACACAGCAATCTGTAAATCCACATTAACTTCTGACATAGCTGAAATGCCATCCTTCTGAGCTGCAGAGAACATGCTGGCAGCAAAACAGGAGAGGTTTTAAAGTTACGCCATGAGCATCCACAGCAGCAGATTTAAACATCATGAGGACAGAAAGACTAGCACATAGCTGTGGAGCTGAGCAAGTTGTTTTTCAGATACTCTGAGAGGCAGATTCACAAATAGCTTGTTGATACTGAAACTGAGAAATTAGCCAAATAGGACTGTATGTTTCATTTTTTTCACATCAAAATTTAAAATGTATTTTTGTCTCAGTTTAAGTCATTCCTTACGGCTCATCTTTTAAGTCAGTCACTAAGCTAAAATAATTCATTCTTCACAGTACACTAATGTTAAGCCACAGCAACTGCTCTATTTCCACCCTTTGGAAAGATTTCTTTCCCCAGAGGACTATAAACCAGTTATTTTATTTTCACAATGTATTTTTACACTGCACACAAACTTAGAAGTTACTCAGATGCTGATAGTATAGTCTGTATGACTTTCCCTTTTTATTTTCAAAAAGGTGGATAGCTTGTCTCTACATGGATGCATAGATTTTAATAGCAAATACTTGACAATCAATGATTTCCAGTGCACGAGCACATGAAATTAGCCAAGTCACCTATCTGGTATATCTTTTCTGTTGCACACAGAGGAACGCAGAGTTATTTTGGACAACTGCTCTTCTTATTTTAGTGCCATCTCAGTAGCCTCAGAGGTACCAATACAGGGCCCTGGCTGTCCCCTGGTGACCGCAGGGGACAGGAAAGCTGGGGCTGAGTCACTTCCCAGCACAGCCTCACCAGGTCTGTCTTCAGCCTCTGACAGCCCCCGGGCTAGGAGAACAGCAAAAGGAAAAGCTGGGCTTGCTTTTCAAAGATAAGGGTTCACTTAGAGGAGGGGCTGATTTCTTTGGAAACAGCTGTGCTCTTAAATGAGTCTGTACTTCTGCAGTCAGGGCAGCAGGAAAAATAATCTCTGCACCTGGTCATATCACATTTTTGGAAGAGCTACCATATTGTGCTTTGAGATAATGCAGTTGTCCTAGGATGTTACAGCCATAAGTACGGTTTAAGTATTTACTTGTCTTCTGCCAAGATGTGAATTGCTGTATAAAACAAACAAAACCCAGAAGAGATTGGAAGATTCTGGTACTCGTGCATTCATTTCAACTTGTGAGAATGAAGCCTTGCCCCAAATGCATCCAAGTTGACAGATATTATAAATCTTGAGAAATTATCAGTTCCGTGCCTATCCACTCCGTGTCTTGATCTATACCTATGGCTCCTTGACACTGCAATAATACAAATAAACAAAACGCAATGCCTCAAGTCTCAACATGGAAAGGCTGCTTACCTGACCTGGGACAACATTAACATGAAGTAGTGTTATTAAGTGGCCAGTATACTCACATACGAGTCGTCCAGTCCTCAGAATCTACTCTGCAGAACTGAGAACAGAATTGAGTCCTTCAGATAAAATTCTTAATGCTTCCTCCATTAGCTTTCTGCTACCACTTCTAACAGCTTTATTTATTTATTCATCTTCCTCATAAACTGAAAGCAACAAACATGAAGTGCAAGAGTAGACTGTACAAAGAAACATTGTTCGTTATGAGCAAACCACAGTGTGTGGGAAACTTCAAGAAAACGTTGAGCATTTCAGTTGTGTTTGAAGAGTTCATTCATACAGATATGATCTTTCACTGAGTTTAGCTTTTCTGGTGATTGGCAGCCCTCAATTCATCAGGCTTCCATGGCAATAGCAGCACCAAGTTTCCCAGACTGCCAGCCCAAATGTCCCTGGCCATGCAGGAACCATCTGTGCAGAGAGGTGCATGATTGTCTCCCTCGGTCTTTCAAATACCTGTTACCATCGGAATGCAAGCCTGGTTTGTACAAGGGACAGCTGCCCATCAGCATGTAGATGGAAACTGAATTAAACAATGATTCATTTCACATGAGACACTGGACGCCAGGATCAGGGCTGCATAGCCATAGTGCTGACGGCCAGGGAAAATGGAAAGGCTGCAGAGTAACTCTAAGTACAGGTCTGAGCTAACGAAGCAGCACCTAAAGGTTGCTAGATTGCTATCCAGTATATCTGTTCCTGCTGGTGAGGTGCAATTTTGGCTAATACCCTCAGTGACTTACTTTTAACTCAGAATATATGGCTAATCTCCTCAGCAATCTATCTCTGTTCTCATTCATTTATATTCTGTAAGTGCCTATGAACACTAAATTACCTATGGAGAGTTCTTCCAGAGAAAACACATGGTTATTTAACATATTACCATTTCTAATCCAAACCACACAGAGCATGACTGCCTTATCTGAATTCACGTTTAGGGTCAAAGCAACAGAACCCGTAATTAAAATATTTCACACACTTACTGTGGGCAGGAATTTGTATCAATAAGATTAGGCACATGGAAAATTATTCAGCATCCTTTGATTGTAAGACCTTGGACCTTCTCTCTCTATGGAGCGCCTGCCCCTCCATTAACACCTTGTATTAGTCCACTAATGAGCACGTGCCGCATGTCTGCCTCCACAGAAAACTGCAGATGCTAAGCAGACTTTGTACCTCAACCACCTAAAAAACCTGTTCCTTGACTTTAGCCTATGCTTTTAGCCACAGAAATCCCCCACTCATTCCTTAGTGCTTAAGGAAAAATGGCAACCATAGCAGTATCACGGACACCTTGGTGCCCAAGAAGCCATTCATGTCCTCGGTGGAGTACTGTACTCTGCTCCTTAACCCAGCCTGTTCATTGCCCAAGGGAACATGCAACTTGCTAATTCTGATTTTCAGGCCAGGCTGTACAGTCGTACCAGACTAGTAAGGCCTAACATTTCTCTGCATACCCCTGTCTTTGACTTATCATTGATTTGCAAAGGTGAAATTAATAACACAACATGTTGGTAAAGTATGCTGTTATTCCTCTTATACTTGCCCTTTATGCACTTCAGGTCTCCCTACAAAATGGAGATGGATTGATTTTGTATAGTATTAAAGTCTACGGATGAAAAGTGGTGTATATTTTCTTAGAAGTAACAGAATTTTGCTATTTTCTGCTGTAGCTTTGCTATTTTGTTCCTAATCATTGTTAGCACAAATTCAGTCTCAGCAACACAGGCAGCCCAAGAAATGCTGGTAGCTTGCACTGCTTAGCCCAGCTGTGAACTGCAGTATGTGTCACAGTGTTTAAAATTATGCTGGCTTATCTCAGTGCCTTAGCAGAGGTAAATCTTCTCAGGAGAAGGCAATGCCATCCCAGCTTCATAAGCAATGGAAGTCACTTCTATAGAACCAAGACCAGAATTCAGTCTGAAGCTCCTTTTTTTTCCTCTTACAGCTGTAAATCTGTTACCAAGTATAGATCTGGATGTGCTTTTCCCTAAGTTTTGGTTCTTTGTAGGACTTTCTTGCTCCTATTTCTTGGCAGTACCAACATAGTATTTACCTGTGGTTACAGAAGTAAAGCGGATCAGTGACAAAGTTTCAAAACAACACTCAAATCTACATTTCCTTTCATGGTCTTGTAATAATGTCATGAAGAACAACATGGTATTTTTCAGGCAAGGCTTTTTCCCCTGTGACGTATATTGATTCAGTAAGGTGTAACTATTTTGGCAAAATATGCATACAGAAAAAGTGTAATACAGGCACAATACATGTCCATTGTAAAATATATTTTCTAAAAAGAGTCAGTATTTCATTTTCAAAAGTCATTTGAAATCAATTTTGTTTAGAAAAGTACTTTTTTTACTCAATTATTCTTAATTTTGTCTGAACAAAATTTTCATGTAACTCAGTATAACTTTAAATCTTTCTACAATTGTTCATGAATTGAAAATTCAGCTACTTACATAGTCAGAACAGTGAGTGAGACCACCATGAAAACTTCATTCTCATTGTTTATCTAAAAAGCCCAAGTACAGTGGCCTCGTACTTGCCTCCGTATTTACCTCTGAAAAATTTACGCACCTGAATTAAGTAATTAAAATTTTAAAAGGGTTTTCACCATCTCAGGCAGGGGAACACAATATTGCATAGAAATATAAGGTGTATTTGCATAAGCCGTGCTGGCATAAGTAAGAACCACAACGTGTCCTGATTCATCTGCAGCCTGAGTCCTGTTGAAAACAGAGACCCTACTGCCTTAGACAAAGCAGGTTTTGGCCTGACAGGCTGGAGCACAAACCAGATGGACCTGGATTTCAAATGTCTTTTTCACCGAGTACAACAGCTGTATCTAAAATTGGGGGAGTCTGCCTGGCAACAAAATGAGAGCACTTAGAAGTAGATCTTAATTAGTCAAATGAAATAAGTGCTCAAGGGCAAGATGTGTTTACAATACGAGCAGACAAAACTATGTACCATGCAATATTGACTGAACTAAATTAATTGAATGCTAAGCAGCTGGACCTCTGTTGCTAATGTTTACATAATGTGTTTATAAATAGTGTCGTTCTCTTTTTAACTTTGTAAAGCAACTCAACTCAGAAAAAACTTCCAGGATTATGGCTCAGACTGGGATAGCCGTCTATTGCACAGCAGCTCCAGATGAGAAAGAAAGAGGAGGGAACAGAGACGTGAAAAGAGTGATTTGCATCAGAGTTACAAACTCTACATGGAATGTGCTCCTGACAGCACTGCAAGCAAGTTACCTTAGTCTGCTTTGTGTGAAGGTGTAGAAGTCCTTCGTGTTAGCAGAAGAGCTGAGAGACTGCAACACTGGGCTTCCCAGAGAGGTCAGGTCTCTCTCGACACGATGAGGTCTCTCAACCTGAGTCAGGCACTCCCAGGCTGTGCTGCCAGGGTTGGAGTAGAAACAATTCATAGTCTGCATTTTGCTGTTCCTGAAAATGGATTTTTTTTCCCTCCTCATCAAACCAGGATAGAAGGATAGAAGATAAAAAGAAAGAGAGGGAAAAAAGCAATCAATCAAACCTCACCATAAGAGGTCAAGAGCTTTGGCTCAACTTTCTCCAGATTGAGATACAGCTGGTGTCTAGTATAAGTGTCCATTCAAAAGGAGAAGAAAAAAGGGAGAAGGAGAAAGCTCAAAACAGATTCAGGAAAAAGGTGTCTCAGAATGAAAGCGAGAGACACCTGGGATTTCTGACACTTGCAATTGGAAAGAAACAACCCCTCTCGTCCCAGCTCCAAACTCTCAAGGACAGTCTGGAACCAGCAGCACATGAACCTGGAGGCAAGGCAAGGAAACTATTGGGGTTAATCTCCTCATGAATAGCCTCTGCCCTGATCGCTGTTGACTAGCCTTTAGAGAAGAACACAACGGTGTGACTTCAGAACTTTGCTTGTTTCAACCCCACAGGAGAAGAGGATTCAGGCAAAGAAGTGAGAAGCAGTTGAACAAACAGATCCTCAGTGGTTGTAACTACCAAAGTAACTAAAGTACCACTTTAAAACTTCATGATTCAGAGTCACTCAAACTAGATTATAAGATGAGAAACTAGCTAAAGGTCTGTAGAAACTGCTGTATAATGGCTGTACTTATCAGGGCTGATCTGTTAATAGCAGTTGTGCATCTGTACATGTTACATGTACAATTACACAAGTATCTAGTCTGCACAAGAAGACACCAGTCAGGAGCACATACTGCACACTTGCTTTGTAAAAAAAGTTACAATGTCACTGCTGCTAATTTTGAGACAACAGGTCATCAAAATGTCTCAAGTCCAAAGTTAAATCACTGGCACTGCTCTCTAAACATTTGCATATAAGAAGACACCTGAGTTTTCAGTGACATTTTGGCCACTGAGTTACTATGGGCAGGTTGCTTATTACTACACAAAATGTGTGAGCATGGACAAGGCTTTCTAATCGCAGTTTAATTTACATGAATTACACAAAGATGTGTAGAGTCAGAGGCTCTGAGCATCAGGCTAAAAATCATCACTCCAGTGATGAAGTAAAAATGAGTTGTAAAGTTGAAAGACATGAGACAGACAGGCAAATCAGGCTGCAGTGGAACATGTCAGACCCTTAACTGCTGTACTGTCTTAGAACAAATGTCTATCTCACCCATCATCTGACAATGGCCAGCAGCACATATCTATGAAGCTAGAACAGAGCATAGGATACACATGCTGATACTTCCCCAGTAAACTCCTCCAGTAAGTGTTCTGCACTTTGCTACCCCCAGTCAGAAATAGTATCATTGTGTTTAATAACCTGGATAGATTTTTATTCTGTGTATATATATGATAGCTTCTGAACAAGCATAAACTTCTGACACTCATGTCACCTTATGCAATGAGTTCTTCAGTTTATCTGTACACTGTATTTCCCTTTATTTCTTTTAAACTAGCCACTAGACATATGATTTGTTGCTGTCTTGGTCTGGAAGTGTGAGGGATTGTGAATAATCATGCCCTGCTCAAGCTCACCATGGATCTCAACTTAGGATCTTACGGACTTTTGCCATAACAGTCCCTCAGCCATCTTACCTCCAGGCTGAAGAATCATGACTCAGTCAGTCCTTCCTTCAATGGAAGCAAGTCCATCCTTAATCATCTCCATGGCCCTTCTTCATAGCCAACTTAGTACAGCTATTTTGGGGAAAGAAATAAATCTGCATGTAATAGTCAAGAAATAGCATAAAATTAATTGGAAAGCATATGAAAATGCAAACAAAGATTTTTGCATTTGCTCTCCTTTCCTTTCCTAATAATTCCCTGGTTTGTTTTTTTCTAGCTAATGAGAATGAAACTCTTATGAGTGAACAGGAAAAAAAAAATACCGGTATGCCTTATAAGAGGTACTCTTGCACATGAAAGCCATACTAGATAAAATATATTACTGTATCTTTCTGATTGTGCACTGCATTAGATTTCTTTTAGGCTCAGTAGGTCGTTTGACATCACTGACATAATCCAGTAGAAGAAGACAAATAAACCGGTAAGGCATTTTCAGTACAAGTCTGACTACTTATCCAGAAACCTTCAATGTTTCCATCTATTGAGACTACAGTGATACTGAGAAGTCCTGCTGTGTTAGCCATTAAAGAGATATTAAGCAAAATCAAATAATTCCTCTCCCAAAGGACCTTCAACCTGGTATTGAAGTCTCACTGGCAAATGAGATTTAAAAAATTAGAGGGGCAAAAAATGACAACAACCAATAACAACGAACCAATATTAAAGGTGTTTGCGCAGTAAGGCAATGTTGTAATTCACTCTCTGAACTAGATTAGGATGTTGCAAGAGTGACTTTATGCTGTAATAACATTTATTTTCTGCTTCTAATGGGTAGGAACTGATGTCTCCAACTGGGATGGAACAGATTGCCCCATATGTTAAATTTATTTCTATTTGAGAAACCTTCTTAAATAACTGACAATTTGTAGTACTCCAGCAGTCTAACCAAGTTTTCCTTTGGGTCAGTATTGCTTAGGCTAAATCCTGATTCATATCCCCAGTTACAATCTGCCATCTGCCTATAAAAAGTATTTCTTAATGAAAAAAAGAGTCACTTATAAGATACAAACACCCACCTGAACACAGGTGGCAGGGAGCCTTTTCAAGCAATTCTACCACCTTAATGTTAACTAGTGACATTGCTTTCCAAAACACATCTTCAGATCTGCGGTGCTCTGTTCACATGTTGGGTTTAAGTTGAAATAGTACAATAAATTTACCACTGTATGGACCACCTCGGTGGTGTGCGGAAGAAATGCTTTATCTTCCTGTTTGAATACAGTCATAAGAATAATAACTGTGTGAAACAAGAAAAATTATATTCTAAGAATGCATTAAACAACAAAAACTAAGTTGTTGGGAAACGGACAATCCACTAGTGATGGAAGAGGGCTGCGTTCCAACCTTATGTCTTTACACAAGGTCAGATGACTTGGGGCACACAGAATGGAAATACTCTTTTGAAATGACCTGGTTAGACTCAGATTCCTAAGGCAGAGACCCTGTTGCTGGGTTTTTCGGAGCTGCCTACCCTGGAGAATCAGAAGAAAAATGGGGCTCTGTTTGGACATCTCTGTGGACTTGGTAGTAATAGTAGAACCATGACTTTATTTGTTAAGTTAATGTAATAAAGATCTTTATTTATCCCAGAGGTATTTGAGATGGTAAGTGCTGCAGTGGAAAATAAAACAGCTTGGTGACATTAACATCTAATACGCTGTTAACCTTGGCTATATCACTATGTCAGCAACATTTCTAAAGTATTTTTTTCTGTGAACAGCAAGCTTTATACATAACCTATTTCTTGCCGTGCTTGAATCTAGTTACTTTTTAGATCTGTGGTACTTCTGCCTAAGTGTTCTCACTTAAATTCTCAGCTGCTGGTCTAGAAGAAAAACAAGAACAAAAACAAAACAAAAAAAACCCAAAAACAAAAACAAACAAAAAAAAAAAAAAAGAAAAAAAAAGGAGAGGCATTGGCACATCAAGGGCTATATTATCATTTTATTATCATTTCTAGACATTATTTCCTAGGAAGCAGAAGTTTAATGTCTCGAGCTGGGCACTCGAACATGTATTAATGGTTTTGAAGCTGGAAAAGCATCTAGCAAGCAAACAAAGGCTTAAATAGATCGAATAATTTTCATGGGACCTTTATTAACCGAAAGAAAAAAAATCCTAGCAATCACTTATTATTTAGGTCAACGAAATCGCGCGCAGAAATCCTGGGAGAACTGTGTGATTAGGCGGGCTAGACTGCTAGGGATGTCAGCCGGGAAATCGGCCCGCGTCTGCCCCACGAACACTGATCCAACGTGTTTACACCCCAACGCCGTCCAACGCGGCCGCTCGCGTTAAGCGGCCGGGCGCACCCCGCCGCCCCCCCGCCTCTGCCGCCTACTCACGGCTGTCCTGGCCAAGTTCGGCAACAGGCCTAACCCCGCGGGGATGGCACCTTTCGGGCCCGGCGAGCCGGGCTGCCCCGGGGCCGAGGCCCGAGGCCGGCCGGCGGCGGCCGGGGGCGGCGGGCAGAGCTCGGCCCGGCCCGGCCCGGCCCGGCCCGGCCCGGCCCGTCCGCCGCCGCGGAGCGCGGGCGCCCCGCCGTGGCCGCGGGGCTGCGCTGCGCCGGGGCGGGCGGGGGGGACAGGCGGGGCCGGGGGAGCCCCACGCCTTCCCCTCTGTCCCCCGGGTGGGTGCCCACGCCGGAGCTCGGCCCCAGGCGAGTCCCACGCGGAGAAGCCGGTTCTGACTTTTAGGGACCGGGCCCGGCTGAATTAGGTTGACTCCTGTTATTAAATCCGTCAAGTGCCCTTAACGTCGCCGTCCTACGTATTTGGGGATATAATTCTAGACTTCGCAGCTGCAGCCGCTCTTGACAGCTATTATGAACGCGACTGAAACATTTCAGGTTCCCGCCATCTGACTTCTGCGAAATTTGTGTTCAGACATGTCCAGTGGTAAGTACTGCGCGCTCTGTCGCAAAAGCAGAGCCATCCCTTTAAAGCGGTGACATGGATGCGTACGCAGAGGGAAAAGGATCGCGCGGAATAAAGCTGCTGAGGGAATACCTGGGCAGTACAGAAAAATTCAGTGAACAAATCAGCCTGTTAGAGCTGGCCACTGCACGGACTAGACCCACTTTCTCTACCACTGAAATAGCTTTTCTTCCATTGTAAGTGTTAAAGGTGTATGCTGCCAGAAATGAGGGTTTATCACTGCCTGCTAGCCAGAAACTAACGCTGCTCCGCACCGAACGTTTCTTAATTTACATCACTACGGCTCCTCACTTGAAGGCACTACCCACTTCAAAAAGGAGAAGGAGCCACCTGCCCTCTGCTAACTCTGTTCAGAGCCCAGATGGGTTCCAGTCTTTAAACTGCAGCCAGCTGCCTTCCTTTCGAGTTTGCTAGTTTGGAAAGCAAAAAGCAATGTCAGTGCCTATGGACCATGAGGGCCTCCAAGCCCTGCACCCGTGAGGCATCCTCAGCCAATAAAGCAATGCCTCTCATGCGCCTAGAACGACATGCAAAGCGCGCAACGACGGGCATCACACAACAAAAATCATATCACGCCAGGGAATGGACTGCCTGGAGACAGTTTACACCTTGTTAGTGTCTAGCACAGTTATACGACTGTCAAGGAAATCATGCTTGTACTGAGGTTCTCTCCATACAAAACTGCAGAAAGGTGTTCCTGCTCAATTACTTTTCTAAAAAGAGAGCTAACAAATGTGAATGCTCCTGACTGAAAAACGTCACTATCCCGTTCTCATCATTTCCCCCAGCTTTAACCAGAATAAATTGAAGGAATGAATCAGCATATTAGAAACAGTGGTAGCTCACACTAGATCCATTGTTTGTGGTATTTGGAAGTCTCTTTAAAGTTTGAAAAGGCCTGCCAGCAGTGATGGCACGTCATCAGCTGAAATCTTCCATGCAAGGTTCTTGCTTTTGGTCCATTAACTTTATAACTTTGTGGTTCTACTCTTCATTTAGTAGCCAAAGTCATAGAAACCTTTGCAAGACTAGTGAAAAGCACAGTTGCCTACATTACAAAACTCCCATAATCTGTTTTTGCGAAGGTCAAGCATCACCATACACTGTACCAGTAACACAGTGCTATTATTTCATAGGAAGTTGTCCTTGTTTTCTTTTTGAAATCTGCCCTGTGAGATCCCAGGTGTTTATTTCATACCATTGTGGTTTTAACAACTAAATCTATGATAATTCACTTCTGGGGAAGGGAATTTTATTTGCAATAAGGTGGCCAAACTATTCCCTTTTTTGTCAAGAAGGCAGAGGAACTGCAGAGAAGCTGGCAGAGGCTTCCTCAGGAGACAGCAAATAAAGTCAGGACGTGCTGAGGACTGGAGACGGCTCCTCTCTGCCCTGGGTCCCAGCACGCACCAGATGAGGAAGCGGCACAATTGGAGCAAAATTGGTGGGAGGTGTGTGAAAAGGACCCCAGGTGATGATGGCACAGAGCAGAAGAATCATGTTCACCCTTTTCTTCCAAACCCCGAAGCAGAATCCAGGATTCTCATATCTAAACCTCCACCTGTGTCTTTGCAGCAAGTACCTGTGCAACATCTTGGTAGTGCTGCACCTTTCTTTTTTATTCTAGCCTCTACAGACATAGAAATAGCTATGAGTGTTACCTCATGTAGAGGATATCTGTGTGGTACCGAGTCTACACATAATCAATACCCTTTCAGTATGAGATCATAGTTTACCATTTCCTCTGTTTTGCTCCATCTTTTTTAAAAAGGGAAAGCATTCAAGAGATATTTTTTTCTAATACAGATTTGCAAGAAGATGAAGTTAATGCTTCCCTGACAATCTTAGTCTTAGCCTTTAAACAGACTTAGCAGTCTTCATTCCCTCCTTCCATCATTTTGTATTACACCCTACATGTGGCTCATCTTGGCCCCACAGTTTGTGTGCAACGACCTTAAAGCAGCTACCGAAGTTCCACGACCAAGCAGCTACCTTGACCTTTTGCAGTGAAAAGCTTTTGGCTTCTACCTGGAAGGAAGGAAAACTAGCCATGCAGCGAGCCCTGTGTGACAGCCCTGGGATGGTTCATATCAAAAAAATTAGCGTAAGTGACGGGAAGCATAGTTTTAAGCAAACAGCAGCCATCCGTATTACACAGGTTAGTACAGTTTTGGGAGCAATTCAGATAGTTAGCAAACCATGGCACTGAGCAGCTCACAAATAAGATATGTGAACACTTAACCTTGTTCAGCCCGTCACTGTGTGTTTGCATCAAGAGATAGTTGTTCGATAATTGCAGACTTTCCAAGCAGTCCCTTGAGCCTGGCATCAAGTTGTGAGAGCTTCTCTGACTGTCACCAGGGAAACTACAGACCCAATCTGCATGTGGTCAGCCTTCCAGAGATGAGGCTATTACCAGGCACTATCATAGGAAAAGACATCTCGAGACTAATTTCCCTAGCTAGAAATGGCATTACTGGTGTATATGAAAAGGTAAGTTCCTAACTCTATAGAGGCTTCTGATGCTACGGTTGGTTCAGCTGGAAAAACTACTATCAAGTTTTCTAAAACTTTGAGTGCAAACACAAGCTTTCATTTGATCTGTGTTATATGATTTAAACCTGATTAAATCTAACACCTGAAGGAAAAGTCTGAAAATAGATGAGATGTTGTTCTCTCCTTTGGTAGATATCTGGAGAAAGTAGTAAAATGCAATAAATTGGAACCAGTTTAAATATTAGTTCACAAATGTCATCAACTGTGAGATTTTTTTTGAAACTCAGTCACTTTGGGGTTTAATCAAAATGTTTTTGAAAATGGTAACCATAATGTTGACATTCCTAATGGTAGAATGGCAAATTAATTCTTAATTAAATGAAAATCAACATCACTGTTAAAAGGAAAGAGAAGAAACATGCTAGTTTTGAAGTCAATAGGAAGTAGTTCTGTGATAACAGAAGATCAAAGATGGCATGGTCTATTTAAAATATAAAATGCTGCATGAATATCAAAAGGATACCTATAGCTCCGACAGACGTTGTCAGGTAATCGTACAGGCACCTGAATTATTCTAGTATCATCTTTGCATCCATTGGCTCCAAACTCTGTATTTTGTCACAGCCTGCATAGAAAATCAAATGCAAAGCTGGGAACTGAACCTGGTTTTCCTGTCAGAACACCTCCTAGAGAGTTTAAAAGTTTTGCTGATGTTATATCAGTTTGTTGGTAAACTGAGCAACTCAAGCCTGAACAAAAAGTAGTAGTAGTAAAGCTAGCTAAAAATTGATCTTTAATCTTAAATTCTATCCTTGTTTCCTGACTTCTCCCTTTCCACACCTCGAAGCTTCCCCTGGGTACGGAGGAGGCTACGTGGCTTCTGGATAACAGAAGTGTCACACAACAGAAGACTGAATTCCTGATTAATGGCAGCTCTTTCCACTTTAACCACAACTATTTAAGCCAAGTAATAAAACAAAAATCAATAATCAAATTGTGCCTCTGTTTCAGATGGATACACTACTGATGATATTGAATTTTACTGGAATGGAGGAGAGTCAGCAGTAACGGGAGTTAATAACATTGAGCTCCCGCAATTTTCTATTGTTGATTACAAGATGGTATCAAAGAGAGTAGAATTTACAACAGGTAAGCACTGGCTAGTTAAAAAAATCTCCCCCCTCTTCCCCAACCCAGAAATATCAGTGTCTAACTTTTGTTAGGCATTAGTCTTATAATGACTTCTTTCTTTCAGGAGCATATCCTCGATTATCACTTAGCTTCCGGCTTAAAAGAAATATTGGATACTTCATTTTGCAAACCTATATGCCTTCCACACTGATCACAATTCTGTCATGGGTATCCTTCTGGATCAATTATGATGCCTCTGCAGCCAGAGTTGCTCTAGGTAACTTCTTTTCAAAATCACTGAATCACCTAGATACATGTTGCCTTTGAATACAGTAGCACCGAATCCATACAGCTGATTGCAGCAGCATTAATTGTGGTCTTACACATGTAGTGTAGGATCTTTGTTGTCAGGAAGGCAGGCAGGTGTCACCTTGCCTATGTCTGAAGTTCTTGCCCTGCAGTTAGGTTGGGACCCTGACTGACTTCCAGTTGCCGTAATGGTCTTCAGATCAGGCCAAAAGCATCTTGCTTCCAAACTGGAGCGTAAAGGTCTAATTTAGATATCCAAGGGTATCTAACACAGTGCTGCATCAACATTTCATTGATGTTAAAAAGTGTCCTGTCAGGCCAGATATGTGGCTGGAATTAATACTCAAGGTCCTGCCAATATCAGTGGAGAGATACCAGCTTACATGAAACAAGCCTGGTTTACCTACACAGTTGGTTATTTCCCATACCATGTTCCTTCCTGCAACTTTCCATGAGAACCAAGATCTTCTGCCACCATCTGCGCTTTAAGGCAGGTATGCTTTTCAAATGCTAACGTTAGAAAGCCACTTTGTCCCACCTCTATTTTGTCCCACCTCTCTGTAAATTCAATTCATTACACCTGTGCCAAGAACTATTTTCTAGATGCATTAATGACCTGTGATTAAAGCAGACTAAAAAATAATTTCATCCAGCTAAAACAAAACACACACACACCGAAAAAAAAAAAAAGGATCATCCAGTGATGGATTACACAAGGAAATGGAAATTCTTTACTTGCGAGCACCCCTTTAACAGGGCACAAGAATATGTATCCCCTTCTGTTCATCAAAGACCATCACTTTATCATAAAGCTTCCCTTTCTCCTTTCAGTCCTCTGATTTCAGTCAAAAGCTAGATATTTATTCCATTTCCCCAGAGCAATGCAAGCCACCCTATGGGGTCAAGCAGGGCTACTGCTGTAAGTAAAGTGAGAAGCATTTCCTCAAGTAGAAAGAACGGTGACCAACTCTTTGCTATCCAGGTCAGCTAACACCACATTCCCTAGCAGAGTTATTGTAAAAATTAAGGCAAGATGTACCAAGACAGCCTGGGCTTTTGAAGGCTATTTCATTCACCCTCCGTTGCATGGAAAGCCAAGGAAGGTGCTATCAGCAGGCCTGCAAGGATATCGTCCTTTCCAGTCCTGCAAAATGCATTCCCTTGGCTAATAAGAATCTGATCACGTAACTAAGTCATCTGCATGAGAAGTGCATGGTAGCCACGCAATGCTGTCATTATGCTTTTCATGCTCCAATCTCCTTCCCTGTCTTGTTAGTCAACGCCTTTTTCTTCCTTTCGCAGGAATCACAACTGTGCTGACCATGACCACCATCAGCACCCACCTCAGAGAGACCTTGCCAAAGATTCCCTATGTCAAGGCAATAGATATTTACCTGATGGGATGCTTTGTGTTTGTGTTCCTGGCCTTGCTGGAATATGCCTTTGTAAACTACATATTCTTTGGGAAAGGACCCCAACGTCAAAAAAAGGCAGCAGGCAGGGCAAGACAAGCTACAGGCAAGAAGAGCAGACTGGAAACAAATAGAGTCCAGGTAAAATGTTCAAGCTAACTTTTCAAACATTATTTCTGCTGTGACAATGTTGACGTATATGATGATAGAGATAAGTGCAGTTTGAACACATATGCAAAAGCATTTGAGATTGTCTAGAGAAAAATCATATTTTAAGGAGATTACAGCAACATATGCTTTTTTCTGTCTTCAACTGAAAACAGAGTAAGAAACTACGGAAAATGGAAATGAGTATTCAGAACAAGTATTTCTTTGCAGCACAGAAGAAATACAAGGGTACAAGAAAGTTAAATATTTACCATTTCAACTGTATATTTCTTTGCTCTAGAAGGTGTTATAGAAGAAATGTTTATTATTTAGTTCCCCTTTACACACAGAAACTTCACCAAAAATAGAAAGCAAAGACAGACACTGTTGCTTCAGTGAGTTTTGAATGAAGCCCACACCACTGAGCTTCCAGGAATGCAAGGAGGATGCTGCTAGGTTATAACAACTTACACAGATGTCAGGATTTTTCCCTCAGGCTAAATTCAAGCAGACCACAGCTACTCCCTCTTAAAAAACAAGCCAGACAAACTCCAAGAAGTAATACTACGGACATTTTTTTTAACAGGGAAGAGTTTAATTTAGTAGTACACCACTGAGCACTTGCAAACTTCTATAAACCTATTCCATTTTTTCCCAGTTTTTCAGAAATAAACACTTCCCTCAGGTGTATTTGGCCCAGTCTGACTCAGAGGAAAATACATATCCTAATGAGCCAAAAATTTTCTTCTGTTCTCTGCTTTTCTTACAATATGTTACCTCCAAGTATTAATGAGATCTTACCCAGGCTGTCCTATAAAATTCTGTACTGTTGTGGCCAGTGGTGATAATGTTTGGACAAAACTATATTTGAGACCCCTGTTCAGCTTGAAGAATGAGACTGACACATAAAACTCTAACAGGTAAGACTTTAGCTTTATGCATGGTTGCAATTTAACATATATGTCAGGAAGTGCATTTCAGAAACTCTGTGATATTTTATTAGTTCTAGAGCTGTGTGTCTTGTGTCCCAGCAGCCACACCACTACAGCTCAGCATCATTAACAGAGTCGTCATGTCCTTAGTGAACTCATGAGCCCACTAAAAGTCCTTACTCGTATTCACCTCCTGTCCCAATGTGTAGGAGATGCTTTATCACAGTGGGTGCACAAACTCAGTTGAGGCTTGCAGCAGTCTCCAAGGTCCCACAAAGTATTGTCCTCCACAGAGCACAGGAGATAAGCTACCCCGATACAGATTGTTGTGTGCAGACACTGTCCATCCATTTCTATGGAAAGTAAGGAAGGAAAAAAAACCCAACAACACCCACAAACTCTGACCAGGCACCTCAACAGTTCCTGAGATAACCCGGCCTAGGTGAGAAGCAGCACAGCAAAGGTTCATGATGAAGAGGGAAGCAACACTTCTTCAGAGGTCAGCCTTGGCTACATGGGCCCCAGTGCACTGAACTGAGTAAAGGATGAGAAAGTGTAAAGGATAACAGTGCAGGTAAGCTCTTTTTCCTACATATTTGGAGAGTTTATTTAACTAACAAAAAGCCCTAACTCATGACTAAAAGCTTTTGTCTAAATGGTATGCTGGCAAAGATTGTGCTGAGACCAGTACTCAGAATGTGATAGGAAGTGTTTGCAACCACACTTGAACTTTTCAGAGCACCACATGCATATATCAGCATATTTTTGACAGAAAACAGGAAGCATACACACTTTGTACCAGGATTTGTAAGTGTTCACACTTTAGACTGCAATTCCATTCTGCTTTAAGTGAGCAGACTGCTTTCTGCCTGTACAATGCAAGTTTGTGATTTTAGATGCATACATACACAGACATACACACATGAATGGATATCAACGGATTTTGTTATCCCACTGGAGATACATTGATGTGGGACCTTGTCAGCATTCATTTTACTCAGCATGGAAATGCTGATGTCCAACAGCCGTATTTCTGTCTTCAGCAGGAAGAATGCACGTGACCTGAGCAGTCGAACACAGTAAGGTTATGTGATCTCTAGTGAAGACAGCTCCCAGCCCGTCTCCGTCATGTTTTGAGATTTTTCACTGTATTATGACGCCTGTACCAGAGCAGGAGAAAGGCTTTTCTGGAGCACAGAAGAAGTACAGCTGTAAGTATATACAGCTATAGGATATATTTTTCCCTTTTACTCTTGACCCATACCACCTATCCATACAGGGACCTATAATCAATAGAAGATATGTAACAGTGCTTCCTCTCTTTGTGCCAGGTGAAGATAATGCTCATTCGCATCTGATGTACAACTTCCACAACTAAAAGAGTTCAAATTCCTTCACCAGATAACAAAAGCATTAGACATGTGAGCAATACTCAGCAAACTGACCGTGATATTAACACAGTATAGAGAAGACCAGATGGAAAATGAAACCATACTGCTGTTTCATGTGTGGCTGTCCCTTGCTCTACAGACTGAACAAAGTGGAAATAAAGCCTCTCCGGTTTCACAATTTATGCCATTTAATTTTTAATATGCAAAAAAATATTAATTTGTAGTAAACAAGCTTTCTGTTTCTCTGAATAAAGCATAAAGACTGTTTATATCTCCTTGTCCATTTCTTGAAGATAGATGTCACTGAGGAAACCACCATAATTACAGATAAGTAGGACAAATCACCCTGCAAGAAAATATTTAGATAGTCCTTGCATGCAGCTGCTTCTGTTTCCCCAGACAATTATAGTGTGAATAATCATTACACAGAAGATGTCTCTTAAGCATGAGAAAGAGATAGGATGCAATCATAGTGTGAATGGGAAAGGGGCTGAGACATCAAGGAGTTCATGAATGGCAACACAAGGCAGGTGATGGGTGGTTTCTTGCTCTACAGTTCTACACAGCATCACACCTTCCTTTCAAACCTTCTGTGAACCACAAAACACCTGGGATGGAAAGCCAGAGACCAGCCACAGGCTCCAAGGAAAATATACGATTTTCCAGTACAGTGGCTATTGGAAGGAGAAAAAGGAGGGAGCGCACAACCACACAACTAGCTCAAACTTCAAGTAAATCCACACCCGAATAAGTATATCCCTGCTTAGCATAACTTGTTTCTTTGCAGATCATATTGTGATAACATTACTGCATTTGTTCCAAGAAGACAGATTATATGAGTGACACAGCCCTGAATCTCTCACCTTAAGAGAAAGAAAAGATGTTTTTGTATTGAGACAAAACAAAAGTTCTTACCTTTTATCTCCTGACAGTTAATGTAAAAAAAGTAGGTAGGTAAAAATCCATTCCAGACAGCACTAAGCATTTGAGATCCATTCTCTGTCAAGGAATGCCAACATGCTTTTCCCCTAGAGCTGACTGACTACTTTTTATGTGGTCAACGCAAGTCTGTTGTTTTGGGGGTTTTTATTACTTTAACTATTTTACACTTACAATATCATTTGATGCTCCTAAGCAGGAAACTCATTTTCTAAGTAAACACACAAGCCAGATTATTATTTCTTTTTTTATGATGTTTTCTGAGCAACCTCAAGGCTTTTCCATCACTGATGAATATTCATATATATGTACCTGTGCTGATTTAGGCTTTAGGTAGTTCCAGTGCAAACGAAAAATTAAAAATCTATAAACTCAATATAGATGCACACTCAATATAGATATAAATGTCATTACAAGAAGCATCACCACGTACATGGATCTGAAGAATATTTAAACTTTGATAATTATACCAGATGACTAACACAACGTCAGCTTTAGATGCTTTGACATCCTCCTCACATATTCTTCGTGATATGTTCAAAAGACAAAAAAACCCTCCAATTATTCAGCTTTCTACAACTTTAGGCAAAATTCATGCATTGTGAAAACAAGGCAAAGTGTATATGTTCATGCAAACACACATTTAGGCTCAGAATATTTGTTAAGCAAGAAATTCTGTTTTCATCTGAGCAATGGTCAGTTTATGTAAAAAAAATCTGGGCATTCCAGTTAAAGAACAACAAGGGGGTATTTGAAAGAATAAATGTGTTATATCTGAGCAAGAAAGAACTGCTCTGAGCTTGATATGGCTCATCTTTCCTACCTAAGAAGGGGACTGAGATGCTCTACTCCTAAGCAGGCAGCCAGCTAGTGGGCCAGAAAACTGAGTAGACAGACCCTTGTCTCTTTCATCCCCATTTTTTGTCATGCCATCCGATGCAAATGCGTCAAAGACTGCGTACAACTGCGGTGCATACCTGATGTGGGCAAAGAGCCTCATCGCTGAGACATGGGGTGGAATGAGCTAAAGCCTGCTGGCTGTTTCTGATGCACAGGCTTCCTCCAGAACAGGACCAACAGCAAGCCCCAAGTAACCTCCTATTAGGTAAGGGAGAAAAGACTTTAAGACAGAAAATGTACAGCTTTTTCTGTGTGCATATTTGCTGTTAATTTGTTCTAATGTTAACATAAAAAAAACTAATAACAAGTCTCTTTGGAGCATCCCTTAACAATTTGCATGTTTTCCAGATTCCTACGGGAATTTGTAGAATTCCTATGCTTCATTAACAAAACCTCAGCAGCACAAGTTTAAGAATATTTTGGAGTGAACTTCAATAAATTCTGAAAGGGTTTTTAACAACGTGGGAAATTAACTATTAGTCTAGCTTCACATCACACAAGCAGAGAATTTGACACAGGTACATAAGAAGAGCTTTTATATTTCTCTGAGCTAATTTATTCAAGAGCAGTGTAAGGCCTTTGCTCTGAATTGCAAAGACAGTAATTCAAAGACTAAATTGCTTCATGATGTATACAAATCATCCCGCCTAAAATGATTTAAATAAAACTCATTTTAAAATACAATAGGTTCATTCATAACACTTAAAGAGGGAATTTGTACACTGCTTGGCTTACAATAAACTGTCAGGGCATATTAGTTTAAGAAACATCCGTATGAATCACGTTAGATTGTAGACAGTTATGAGTTGTCTTCACAAAAGAGAAGCTATAATAACTGCTTAATGATGCTTGCACTACTGTTACTACTATTATAATACTAAAGTCAATTAGCTTAAACATTATATTATGTAATCAAAGACAGCTCAAAGAGCTATTTCGTAAAGCTGGGAAGAAAAGGTTGACCTATCAAAACTTCTGAGAATTGAAAAAATTTCTCTTTCTACACGGAGACAACTCTGAGATCGTTGCTTTTTCCACAGAAAATGCCAGAACTTAGGAGTAATGAATAGTCCCATAGTTATGGCAGTCCTCTGGAGAGTAGGAAACCCTAGCTTAGATCTTCCTTCGGCTTAAATTTGAAGACTTAACCTAAAAAGTATAAACTGGGTAGCCCATATCTCAAGTAAAGATTGCAAACACCATGCTGGTTTGTGACCAGCTGGCCTCTCTAACCCAGAATATTTCAACAGTGGCGGGAACTAGGATGTTCCCACTGAATGCTCATTTCAGCGTGTACCGAATCAGTTGCTAAACCTGACTAAAGCATCTTCTATCTGTGGTGACTTATTACTCCATTTAGAAGACTTTTCTCCCCACAGCCCTCCTGGGTGGCTTTTGTACAAATAGCCCCTTCACTTCTTTGTTTTCAGTTAGTAGTTTTCAGTGCTTAGTCTGGCACAGTGTAAATACGCCAGCAGTCATCATGCAACATTTTCTCCTTCAGGTGATGGGAAGGAACATCTTCCACGCTGCCAGGTAGAAGAGGCTTTCTCTGGCTTCCAGCTTTCCCCTGTGGCTACCCCCAGAGACTGCATTTCCCCCTGTGCTCTGCTTGGAGCTTTTCTTGAACATACTTCAAAGCTGCTGTAGATTATTATACCATTTCCTCTCTATGCTATGTCTTGCTAAAAATGTAAAGCTCAGAGTGTGAACAAAGCATTGCATATCACTGGTGCTTCACAAGACTAGATATTGTCAGTAAGTAATTTTTTTTTTTTCCTTGGTATAAAGGCATCCCCAGAGAGCCATGGTATAGATTGTAGGATATTTGGGGTAGGTCCAATGCCACAGTTTACAAAAACCAATTTTAATACTCAAGCCTCAAGGCAAAGTCTTTGAAGTTTCATTTAATAGTTCTGTGTCCTGATGTGTATTTCCCTCATGTGAGATACAGTGGATGTTTAAATAGCTCAGAATTTGAAACACCTAGGAAGTCTTTACGGAGAAGACAGAAGTCATCCTGGAAACACCAAAAAACTTCTCCTAAAAGAGATTTTCCTACAAACATGTAGAAAACTAAAGATGAGTGAAAAGGTAAACACTTGGTAGTAATGCAGCCATTCATCATTAATTACATTTATACATAAAAAAGGCAACAATGTTAAAATATTTTATGTATACACATATATAATTGTCTGCACCAGACATGTACATACCAGTTGCAGTTTCCAGTTCTTTGCTGAGGTACTTAAAGCAGTGCCCTGACTAACTAACAGTACAAATAAAGTAAGTGATATGTATTTGAAGCAACTGCTTCTGGTACCGACATATAAAAATGCAACTGAATGTAAGGTTTCATTGAGTAAAGTGGATTATTCTATCTGCACATGAGCAAGTTAATGGTATGTTGTGGGGAGTAGGGACTTCCATCTCTGCAATATAGTAATTCTCCAGAAATAGTTGTCATCACAAGCATTTTACAATAACTGATAAAATGCACATGTACCTACGTGCTTTTCATATGAGGAACCCATTGTTACAAAACTGTTTTTGAAACTAACCTACAGCACTAAAACTGTATAAAATGGGCAGAGACAGCAACACTTTATTTTCACCTTGAGTATGTGAAAGCTTCAGGTGTCAGGTCACCAAATATTAAAAATCAGTGTTTCATAAAGACTGTGATGTAAGTTAAATTAGAAAAGTCTTTACAGGGAATGAGATAACTAACTGAATTAAAAGGTCCCAGACCAAGGAGCCTGGTCAGGACAGCAGGTACTTAGATGCTTAATAGCTAATTTCACACTAGTCAGGAGAGCGTATTCAGTATCTTTTCACTTTTGTCAGCGCTGTACAAGACATGACTGCCACTGCAGCCCCAGGAGCACTTCAGCAGTAGAGCCAGAAGGTACTCGTCCATCTGGGAAACCTTAGGCTGGCTGAGGAACTTGTCTAATTCACATTCCTTCCTTGACACAGGTTGATCCCCACGGAAACATGCTGCTTAGCCCACTTGAAATACGAAATGACGTCAGCAGCTCAGATGTGTTCACGAGCCTCCATGACCCCCGAGCCACCACGTACACGTACGACAGTGCCAACCTGCAGTACAGAAGAGCCACTTCCAGCAGAGACCTCTACAGTAGGAGTGCTCTGGACAGGCACAGGCTTCATAAAAAAGGACGCTTACGAAGAAGGGCATCCCAGATCAAAGTCAAAATCCCTGATTTGACTGATGTTAACTCGATAGACAAGTGGTCCAGAATGGTCTTTCCTATCACATTTATTCTTTTCAATGTTGTTTACTGGCTGTATTATGTCCACTAATTTATGCAATAACGTTACCATAGACTAACATAATTAGACTTGTTTCTTTTCCTTCTCAGTTTTGTTAACTCTGAAGAACTGCAGTAGCCATAATGTTACATGTTCAGGGTAAGATACCCAGCCGTCGAATACTTCTAGATTTAAGCTTTCAAAAAAACCCCACCAACCCCACCAACACAAATCCAGCCTCACCACATTCAGATCAGAATAGTAGAGATCTGCTCTTAAAGAGCATCTTCAGCAAAAGCGCTATACCTTTTTTTACAAAGTTTGTGCATCACCCGTTACCTTTCTGTACCCACTTTTACCTTTTTTTTAAGTGGAATAAAAATTAGTCCTACTGTATTTCTTACCACATTGGCAGCCCACAGCAGCATGCTTCCAAACAAGACAGTAAAACAACTCAAAGTGGTAGTTATGTCACAGTCTTTCAGCATTTAGAGTATAGAGAAATTTGGAGAAATAACTGTTTGAAGGGTTATAACTATTACATCACGCATCATTTTAAAGTTAATAGTTATACTAGGAAGTTTTTCCATAGTGTCTGTGAGAAGTATCACTCAAGGAAAAGTCAATTCACATTTTCAGAGAGGCAGAGATCTTCAGAAGAAAGAAAGGGTAGCAGAGACAACACCCACTGAGTTTTCAACTAAAGAATCAGCTGATTGGATCTAACTGGAATTTTGTTATTTCTACAAAGTAACAAAGTTGAAATTGATGAGAACAATTGTGTCATCTGTAATTTTGTATTAAAAGGTAGAAAACAAACACGTGTTCATTCCTGGAAGCAACTACCGAGGGATACCCCAGCCCAAGAGTGGCCACTTTTCTTGACTCCCAGGTTTCCTGTGGCTGGTAAGTGCAACACAATCTCCCAAACGTTGGCAGATGTCTTGGAACAGATCTGAGGAGAGTTCTGCACACAGTTTCCTACAGATTTCCTTACTCTGCTGAGGAAAAGGACATACGGCTGAGTCTTAACAACATACTGGTGATATTGGGTACACTGCTCCTGAGGACTTGCCTCTCCCCACCCAGCTGCTTATCGCCTGACACAACTCCAGCCACGGAGCCGCAGGTGAAGTGCTAGCAAGGTCCATGCAACTGAGAAGCAATAGGTCAGTCACCTCCTATCTGTATCCAATCCATTTCCCTTCTCTATTGCCAGATTTTCCTAACAGTGTTTACACTATGGTGCCTAACATAGCATTTTATTGAAACAGAACTATTATCAGCTAAATTTTATTTTGTATCAAAAGTGTTTCATACTTTTAGGAGAGTCAAGATATACAAGCCAACAGAGTCTATGTAGGTACCTAGGTGATTGTTATCAATAATGTTATCAAAGCTGGTACAGAAAGAAACATTGATCAGGACAGTAGGCAGCAATACCCACAGTTAGGAGTTAGTAGGGAATACAAATGAGTAATGCGGAAAGCTTCTTCACCAGTTCCTCATTGCCTGGCAGTAAGGTCAGCTGATGACATTATTGCCAGCTGACATTACAACTTTTTAATCAGAATGTAATAATACATTAAACACTCCTACATGTTAATGTTTGTCACATCCTGCAAGACCTGGACCTCCTAACAGATCAGGACCTGCTTCCTCTTCCCTTTGTTTGTGCAGAAGGCTTCTGCAGAAAGGGTCTGGAATGACAAATCACCAAACAAGAAAGGGAATAGGTTTAATTTACTCATTACAAAAAATATAAGGCTGCAAAACAGGCATTTGGCATTGCTAATCTAGGGGGGTCCTTGAGATTATCAGTTTTTCTGTGGGCTCCAATGTCCCAGTCTCATCCCAAGTTCAATGGAGCACAAATGTGGTCTCTTCAGCTGCAACCTTTAACCTCCATCCTACTAAAGAGTTGCACAATTTTACCAGATTAATCAGCCACTGGGTACAACTTGAGGTGATTCAGGACAAATATTAATTCAGACAAATGACTCTTCTGAATAGGCTACAACTTGTATGCCTATCCCCACCCTAAACCAACTCCAAATAATTTTTCAACACTTGCACCATATCAGCAACCAAAATAAGAACTGCCACATATCATCCCACATGGGACATTTTTATTAATTTTTTAGTTAAATTTAAACAATGTTTAGGTAAGAATATTATAGTGGAAACTAACGACACTATTTTGGCATCATAAAATAAATAATATGCAGAACATATGGAAGTCTTGCATGCCAAGCAAACTGAACTTTCCACAACTGCAAAAAATACCCCCAGGAGGGAGACAGCAGTAGGGCTGTATGTGCTGTCCGTTCCAAACACACACCCCATTAAACAGTTTTGAATTCAATGAACTGGCACCGGACTTTACAAACAGAGAAAGTCCATGAGCCAGTGAACTTGCCAACTTTGTGGTTATACACGGAAAAATATTCAAGGCAAGCAATACATTCTGCAGATTTGTAGCGTAAAATACTCTGAGAAAAACAAAAGTCAGTCACCCATGTTTTTGTATTACCTGATTTCCCAAAGATATTCACAGACAGACAACAGGTCAGTAATTTAACCCAGCTGTTCCAGTGGTGCGGAGACTTTACAACCCCTTCTTACAGCTATGGTGGACATTTAGGAAGAGCCAACATCCAACGTGGCATTGAAACAAGAATTTAGGTTAAATAAAAGGATCCTTTGCCTTCTATTATAAGAGCAAAGATCAGCTTTATTGATCTTCAGCATTTTGTCTTGTAGACTCCAAGCATCTGCATACACAGCTTCTAGCTTATGGATCATCCAGCTACTTCATGCACAGATGTCAGGCACATGGGCTAAAAGCAGTTACATTGTACAGTTCCAAGCCAAAAAAAAAAAGGGTACGGAGCAGAGAGGAAGGGCCATTAACAAACCAAGAGCAGTGCAAATGCAAAACTCCTTCAGAATGGCATGTTCCAAAATAGCATGGTCTACTCTCGTGCATCAGGAGTCCTTCAGCACAATACAAACCCCAGCCCTGCTGCCAGTTTTGAATGGCACGCAGCAAGGCCTGGCTGCGTCGAGAGCTGGAAGCCACGATCTTGAGTGAGGAAACAGCTGCCAGCTCTTGGCACAAAGTTTTGCAGCAGGAGCTAATAACCCCACCACATACAGAGGCAAGAGCCACTTACTGCAGGTTGGCAAAATCTCAGCCCAGAGCCAGCATCTCCTGCCTCCCACTGAGCTCCTATCCGCACATTTAACCACTGACTCTGGTAAAGAAAACAGAACTTGGCATACGATCTTGCAAGGCACGTTGGATTTAAATTAAAGCCTCTTTCAAAGCTTCAAGAGAGAATTAAAACCAAACTTGGGTATAGAGTGTATAACCTACAGTATTTCCACTACTTTTAGAAAGAAAGCAGAAGAAAACACTTCTCACTTGAGAGCAATAGCTTGGCAGCAAGCAAAAGGCAGTGGTTATTAGAGGCACAAGATGGAAAAGATGTGGCTGTTTATGGCTGTTTATGGGTTACTCATGTACATTGCTATCCAGAGCTAGGAATTAGTGAGTACAAAAGAAACACAACCTCTTCCCATCAATTGGTTGGAGTCATTTGGCTGGCTTTAAGCAATAAAGGTGAATAATGCTGTAATGCTAAGCTCCATCACCGTTGTACTTCAGTAGTTATTTTGCCTGCCCTTAGGAAGCAGACTTAAGATCAGCATAGATAAGGTCCTATTGCTAATTAGATTTCAGCTAAACCCCCTTAAAATTTGTGCAGTTGTCTCATGCAATTGTACTGGAACTCATTTTCAGCTAGGTTTCCCAAGGATATGAGCTTCTACTGTCCCTGAGTGTGTACGTTTGTGTGCTTACCTGGGAGTCTCCCAACAATATTTGAATCCACTGGTAATTTCAACCAAAAGATAACAGAACAGTAAGGATCTATGAGATACTACATTCTTACAAGTTTCAGCAAAGAAGCTAGCTGAGCAGAGGACAAAGCTTATGTTAATCCACCCTTCTTCTCTAGCAGAAAGGGATTCGATGAACCCCAACCTCATTAATCACAAAAAATAGTATTTTCAATATCATAGGCATATTTCTGACAACATTCCTGTGCTTTATGCTACCACTGAACAGCACAGCATTTGCCATTTCGGAGTCATCTGCTGGTTCACCTTGTTCACCCTTATAGAAAATGTTCCATCCCCTTGTACTGCATGTAGAGCATTTCTTGAGATGAATCATGAGGAAAGTCATGCAGGGCTGGGGACCATGTTCCACCGGCTGCTTTTGTTTCCCATCACCAATGAACCTCTGCCCCTTCTCATAATTCCCACATACTGAGGATGTGTTGCTAACACTGCCTTGGGACTAGTAGTCAAAAAAAGGGCTGTGTTATACCTGTTCTGTACAAAAATATTTTTAGATGGTTTCTGCATTGCAAAGCATAAAAACCCACATCTGTGATTTTACAAGTGTGTTTCTTCCTACCCCCATGGGCATCCACCCTGGAGCCCAAAAAAGGCAGGAGATCACAGAAGAATATTGAATTTCAGCGTAATGATACCAAAATGTATGTGCACAGGGTGAAAAAAATAAGAGACAAATGAGAAATCTGGCATTTCTTAAAGGAAGACCAGGTGACTTTGGTCTACTTACTGTCTGGAGTGCAGAGTGAACTCTAATTATGTTGTCTGGCTCCTTGATGTGTTTATTTTTTAATTACTTTATAAGTAATTTTGAGTCTCCAAGTGTTATAAAAACAACACTTCTTGTCTTGTGCTGGTTCCAGTCTAAGAAACAGCCTGGTAGTCATTCTTTTACACGTTTATTCTTGGCAAAATCCAATTGCATTTGAGTATCATTACCAACGAGGAGCCAAAATAATTACATAGCAAATGTAATGTAATGGCAGATGTTAAAAGACATCTTTTAACTCATCACTGGCTGTCCGTATCCACACAGTCTCACATGAAAGTATAAAATATCAATCACACCACCAAAAATGTTCATAAAGATGGTTTCCTTTGGCACACTATGCATTTCAGTGAGAGCATCAGCAACCTTGTTTGTATCTGTGAACATATCAGTTTCCTTGTTCCCGTCTCTGAAATGTCATTTGCTGTTTTGATCTAGCTGAAAACATATTACCTGATTTTTTTAGATTTTCAGAGGTAACTAACTTTGAATATTGTGTGCTGCAGCAAACAGCAGCTTTACGAAACAAAGCTGGCAAATCATCATTTCAAGAAAGAGCTGAATGAGATTTTGGCATAGGTAAAGAATTCAAGATTGGGTTTTACAAAGGTAGTTAATAGCAGTTCTTGTCAGATCATCCAACGCTTGCTCTGGCTCCCATCTAAATCAGTATCTACAGAAATATGGGAGATCCGAAACCTCTGTATTCCCAAGAAACAAAATTCCTTTTTACTGTAGCCATCCAAAAAAAGTTATTTAATCTATATGATGCTAGGAATCCTCCCCCCCAGACAGTCCACCACCAAAGCAGTCCCTGTGGACCTGTAGTAGTTCCCAGTCAGAAAAATCTCCACACCTTCCAGCCTTTCATTTCTCTATCAGCTAAATTATCTTACTAACCTGATGCTAAAAAGCAGCCAGAGCCTTCTCTATGTAGGACTCCCGCTGGTGCCAGCACCTATGAAGAGTACCTTTGAGTAAAATTCCCAGCCATGGACAACATGAAGCGTTGAACATCCAGTATATCCTCCACAAACCAGCTTAAAACACCAGGTTCTGCTCCTGCGATGACCTCTCCACAGAGTAGCCTGATGATGTGACCCACACAGGCTTGTAAAATCCAAAGGATGAATCTTTGTGAGATTTTCCTGCTTTTCTATGTTTTGGTAGTGGTCTTTTGGTCTTTCTGGAGAGTTCCTGAAGTAAGTATAAACTATAAATTTACAGACGGACATGTAGTATACTTCCAAATGTAATTAAGGTGGATTTAAAGAAGTAAAAAGCTTTATAAACTATCTTGATGCACTTATGAAAGCATTCTCCGGTACCAGAAAAGTAAAAATCCCTTTATTGCTAATACTTCATTATAAATATTAATTCGAACCTCAAAATGACAGCAAAGCGTGCATACTTTGGGACAAGGTGTTACTGGTTCTTAAAACTATCTTTCAGATAAAAGCATAATTGTGTTTCAGCATGCCTGTTGTCAGAAAGGCTTGCTCCAGAACTCAGAAACGTCCTACACATTTATATAGATTTTTTAAAAACACAGCTTCTTGAAATACACAACTGCATTGTTGCAAAAGCAGTTTTATTACAGTAGTCACTTCCATACCGACAGTTTGCTGCTCAAATCCTATTCTAATTCACTTTAGTGTGCCAAGGTCAAAGCTG